>NC_016090.4:3854268-3864495 GCF_000004515.6 Glycine max
TGCCCCCGTTACCCGGTTATTACAAACATCAGGGGATTCCTCCTTCAATTTCGAACGTTTTGACATATTATGGGTCTCAAACGGGCATTTCTATCAAAAGTTACAATCGGTTGAAGCTTATAATTTCCATACAGCCAAAAGTACTTCGCCAAAGGGAATGGCGATATCCACGCCACGTGTCCCCTGTCTCGCCAATAGGACTGGCAGCATCCACGCCACGTGTCCTGTTTCGCCAACAAGACTGGCGAAACCCACTGTTTGCTACCACATGTCCTGTTTCACCAACAGGATTGGCGAAGTGCTTTCAAAAAGGGACCCGCTCTGTAAAAAGTTTTAAAACAAACAAACCCCTTTTAAAAATAGGTTTCTAAAAAAAACCTCCTTTGTTCAATTTGCTCCAAAATTCCTATAAGTTTCTGTCTTTAGATCATTTATGATATTAATCATTTGTTTGAGACTTAATTACACTTAAAAACTTTTTGTTCCTTCACTTGTTAACACACTCTCCTTTCCTTGAACAATTTGATTGAAAGTCTACGACATACATTCAAACTCTCAAATCTCAAAACATTTAGTATTCTCGTGTCTCCAACAATATTCTTTCATAAGGATTTTTATTTCTTCCTAAGGAAATTACATGTGAGAAACCTCAATAACTACAAATAAGAAAAGGAAAGAAAAATCAAGAAAATAAAAGAATTGAAATTTTCTAATAAATTTAAATAAACTCATATATATTTAACTCATGAAAAAGTTGTAAAGTTAATTTGTAGTATAATTTAGCTTTACCGAGGACCTTCCCTTAAATTAAGAAAATCATACAATAAATATTTATAAACCCTAAACCTGAAGTCTTATGCGATTTGTAGCACTTTGATAACACCTGAAGTAATAAAGGGGGAATCGATGAGAATTTGGTAGAAGTAATATTAAATTTATGACAACATCAACTTTTAATTAAGAGAACTTTTTTTTTGTTTACCTTTTGCATATTTAAACTATTTGAAAGAATGTATCAAAAAAACAATTTGAAAGAATTTGTTAAAAAAAAAAACCATTTGAAAGAAGTAACTCCAAAGGATTGACTAAGTGACGTAATAAAAGATTTTGCATCTCATAAATCACAAGTTTGAACTCCTGTTTGTTCCTTTGAGCGTCATCTCCATCTCCTAAATTTTCTCTCAGAAAAAAAAAATATTTGAAAGAAGTGGTCCATTGCCAGTTGGGCTATAGCCCAATTGCTAATTATCCCGCACTTTTAGACAGAAGAGGTGCGGATGGGGGAGAACGGAGAATAAAATCAAGATCAATTATTACATTATGCACCCTCCCTATTACAATAAATTGGTTTTGAAATTAATTGTTCGTGAGTGAAATATAGTATAGATTTAAAAATTAGAAAGCATGTTGTGTTAGAGTAAGGAGAATTTTTTTAAGCCTGTGATATTTGAATTAAGGTTAAAATATACAAAATGGTCCATTAATTTATTTTTTATTTTAAATTTTTCTTCTAAGTTTTAAAAATTAAAAATAACTTCTTATTTATTTAATTCATGATAAGTTAGTTCTTTCAGAAAATTAATTATTTTTAATTTTCGAGTACGATTTTTAACACTTTTTTATGATTTCAATACGTGAAAATTATTTATTATATTCATTAACGTGAAAAAAATTATGAAAATCAACTAATATAAATAAGATACTTTAAAGCAATTAACTTAAGAGAATAAAATAACTAATTTTAATATTTAATGAAAAATTAATGATTAATATTACATGCACACTCAGCCACTCATAACGAATTATGTATGTGCTAAAACATCAATTTTCTCATCAACGATTAAAATTACTTAATTACATTTACTTATTTTAGAGAAGTGAAATCCAAAAAATAAGTACTACTAGCAATAAAGAGGAATAAAAGAAAAGTCTCTTCCAATAAAAAAGAAAGTGATTTATTAGTTTGAATAACTTTTTTAGATCAACTCAACTAAAATTATTTTAAAGTTGAATGAAGGTTTAATATCGAGTTATAGTTATAATGTTGCTGATGATTATTTTTTCAGTTAAAGATGCTTATCTTGATTTTCTAATGTTCATACTCTTCAAAAATCTATGCTGTTTAAAAAAATTGGAGTTGGGATAGTCCAAAAATTATTAGATTTCATTTATGAAAAAATGATATTGGAGTGTTGCCTGCGAATAAGTTGAGATTTTGGCGGCATATGACAAATGACATTATGTGCTTGCTATGTAAAGATAATGTAGAAGATGTGATGCACACACTCAGAGACTCTAAATGGATGTAACCAATATGGTGTGAATTTAATATGAATGTTGGATATGTGTTCTTTACCTGTGATATGTCTAGCTGACTTATCATGAATGTTTGTAGCTCGAGATCAGAGAGAGAGATGAAGTTAAGCATTATGTTTAGAACTATTGATGATCGTATTTGGTCGAGAAGGAATGAATTCATCTTCAGTAATAAATGGACAAACACTTTAGATCTGGTGCTAACTATTTGGAGTGATGTATGTGATATTGTTAAGATTTGACTGTTGGAACTGCCTAACAAATTATAGTAGATAAGATTTTTATGCTATTTTTTAGGAAAAAATAAAAGTCATGTTGACTGATAGGATAAAGCAGTTTTGATCCTATTCTCTAGGCATGATTTGTTAGTGGTGTTATCTTTCTGTTAGTGATGTTATCTTTTTGTTAGCAGTTACTATCTTTTCCATGCTTTTAAATACGTTGCTTCATATCAGAATAAAGCAAGCCTTTGCAGTCTCAATTTCTTTCTTTATGCTCCCTTTTATTGTTTAATATTTCTGCCTACTCTTATTAAAAAAAAAAAACAGATATAAGTAGAAGCAAGCTCACTCATATGATATTAGCACCAAATAATGATAATGACAACCACAATGCTTTTGGAAGGTGGAAGAAACCTTTGCAGGGTACTACGAAAATTAATTATAATGGCCCTTACCTTAACTCAGTGGCTCTTGCCGCTTGTGGTGTTGTGCTTTGGAATGATAAGAGTGGTTTTCTTAAAGCATTTTTAAGGAGACTTGAGCATTGTACTATTCTGGAGGTTGAGCTTTGGACCATTCTATTTGGTATGTATATAGCCTGTGATTTGGGTTATAGAACAATTGTTGTTGAGAATGATTGTATTGAAGTTGTCAAGCTTATGGAGGATCCAAGATATCATAAAGGTCAATTTGTAGACCTTATCTCTGAGATTGTGAAGACCAAGGAAAATTTTACTTCTTGTTCCATTGTCCATGTACTATGCCAAGAAAATAATATGACAAACTGTTTTGCCAAAAATAATTTAACCATTGATAAAGATATATGTTTCTATGATAGCTTAGAATCAATATGAATATGAATATCCATGGCTTGAATTTTAAGCAATTGGGCTAGCTAAAGATCTAGCTAAAGACCTTCAAGAACCCCCCATAACTCAACCACAAATGCATTGGTTCATCCCACCTTCTTAACAAACCCACACAACCACATTCCTCTTGTGTCCCACAATAAGCCACCACAAGTAGCTAAACCACCTTGCCTTCTTAGAGAACCATCGGTGTTAAGGGCAGCCCACTCGTCCAATAGAGCTCTCCGGTGGATGAGTGCTTTCACCTTTCGACCAAGATTTTACACTTGTTGATTTGTTCCCAAAAAAAGTTAAAAAAAAAACAAAATGATGTCAATTTGTTACTATTTCTATGAAATAACATTATTTTATTATCAACATGATAATAAAATATGTGAAAATTGAAAAAAAAAATGCAAAGATTAAAAAAAAAATACTAACACTATTATATGTGACGACACTCTTTTTAAGACTTTATGATTGGTTAAAATTTATTAAAAATTATTATTATTTGTTAATTTTGCTTCTCATAATTTATATTAAATGAGAAACAAAACTTGAGTTAAGTTAATAATTTCCAATAAATTCTAAGCAATTATGAAGATTCTTTAAGAGAGAATATAAAAAAAAGTATCCTTAACATTTTTCAAAATTAGGAATACAATGATAAAATACATGAAGAAAATCTTAAATGATAAAATTTGTAAGATTGAATGATAAGATGGTGTAATGAAGCGTTAAAATTAAGGAGGATTTTGGACCCGTTTTGGTGAATAACTTCTTTGGTTATTTGTGTAAAGTATAAAAGTGGTGATAAAATTGGGACAGGTTTACCTTTACACTGTGCGTGTGGAGTTTCCCAAATCTAAGAAGTTGCAGGCATATAGACAATGCTTGCGCATGGCAGTGGGAGCGTGTAGCATTTGACCTTAGCAGGCGGCGTTGCCGAGACGAGGTGATCAATGTCCTCGTTTGTGAGAAGCTTTGTTCTTTTACAGGGCAAGTTTATACTAATAATTGGGGCCTTTCAGCTACCTATTCCACGCACAAGCGTTTCCATTCAGACACTCACACATTTCAGTTTCCATTTTAATTACTAATTTGATTAGTTCTGTTTCCTTTTCCTTCAGTCATGTTCTGATCAATTCATATCAGTTGTTTGAAATTGAAGCTTATTGTTTTGCAGGAAGTTGTTAGGATTAAGAATGAACATCCTGATGATAGCCTATGTTGATTGTTGTGAATATATATGAAGATGAGTGATGTTGATATCCACTACTATTATTAGAAGCATTGATTCTCATATCTAGGCACAACACTGTGAAATAACCAATAAGAAGAGCCTTCTTTTAAATTCTACCAGGATAGAAAATTGTGAAAATTGTAATGTCATGCATGCCATGATCTAGTTATCTAGACATAAGTGTAAGAATGAATACGTTGAAAATACTGGTACACGAAAATATGGATAATGATAATTCTTGGATCCTTAATTCTTGCAAGGGAACATCCCAGAAACAATATGCAATGTTCCAAATCTTAAAGTGCTCGACCTCTCTAATAATTCTTTGACTGGCACAATTCCGAAATGCTTGATTGCAATGAATGGAACGCTTAGCATACTAGATTTAGGGAGGAACAAACTGAGTGGCACTATTGATTTTCTTCCTGGCTTGTGTTCCTTAAGAACACTACATCTAAATGGCAATTCTCTACAAGGAAAGCTTCCAAAATTTCTGGCTAGTTGTGCAACGATGGAAATTTTAGACATTGGTCACAATCGGGTACATGATCATTTCCCCTGTTGGTTGAAGAACATATCCACCTTACGTATTCTTATTCTGCAATCCAACAAATTACATGGCTCCCTAAAATGTGGAGGAGCCAAGGTAGTATGGCCACACCTTCAGATTTTTGACCTTGCATCCAACAATTTTGGTGGTGGAATTCCATTGTCATTCTTTGGAAACTGGAAAGCAATGATAGCTGATAAAAATGATGGGAGCTTGTCCAAGTCAGATCATCTTCAATTTGAAATCCTAAAATTGGATCAAGTTTATTACCAGGACAGAGTTACAGTTACAAGCAAACAGCTACAAATGGAGTTAGTAAAAATCCTAACTATCTTCACTGCCATTGACTTGTCATGCAATAAATTTGAGGGACAAATACCAGAAGGGCTTGGAGAACTAAATGCTCTCTACATTCTTAATCTATCACACAATGCTTTCTCAGGCCGAATCCCACCATCTCTTGGAAATCTGAAAGATCTTGAATCCTTTGACCTGGCCAACAACAACTTGAGCGGGAATATCCCCACACAAATAACAGATTTATCTTTTCTTTCATTCTTGAACCTTTCAGGTAATCATCTTGTGGGGAGAATTCCAACAGGTACCCAAATTCAGTCATTTCCAGCAGACTCATTCAAAGGCAATGATGGGCTGTGTGGACCTCCATTGTCCCAGAATTGTAGTGGTGATGGAATGAAAGAGACACCATCTCCAGCATCAAATTCCAATGTTGATACAAAGAATTCCATTTATTGGAATTTTATATCAGTTGAAGTAGGATTCATTTTTGGGATTGGAATTATTGTTTTGCCTCTTTTATTCTATATGCCGTGGAGGACAAGGTACTGGAAATTTGTTGATGGCATTCTTTATCACACCTTCCCTCAGCTGGATTTTGTACATGAACGGCGTGGAGGACAAAGTTACAGCATTCTAAGGTGGAAATCACACTGAAGATATTTGTATGTGCCATGTGTGGAGGCATTTTATTTGCACCAATAAACAGCTCTATCATTTAATGGTTACTTTCGAAGTTTGCACTAAAATTGCAAATGAGTCAAGGGACAAATAACTTAAGCTATGGAAGTACATGCCTATTTTGACTGTCTCATTCTCAAGTAAGATAGCTGTAACCCGTAATCATAAAGTATTGGCCTCTCCTTTTTTCAATATTTTGTTTATTGGATCCTTGTCTCTTTTATCTTATTATTCCAAAAATATATATTTTTTCATACTCTTTTGTAATACACAACTTATAATGAAGACAAAAAGGTGTTAAATGTTATAAATGATATCAATAGAAAAGAAAAGAAAGATAAAAAAAATTAAACACAAATTATGGCTTGAAAAATCAAGCAATTAGAAATGGTGATTGATATGATTTTTAAAGTAATTATTATATAAGTCAATAAACTTATTATATATGATGATTTGTGATTAAATAATAATATAAAACTATTTTACGCATAACATGTTTTCTCATATTTATTATGTTTTATGACTTTTTATACATGTTTAGATATATATGTTTCACTATCTATACATTTTACATTGCTAAAGAATAAAATGAATACTAATCTTATTTATAATTTTTAGTTATGGTGATTTTGAGCACATTATAAGTATAAATGATTTGATAATTTTTTTTCACAATAAGATATGAATAATTTCAACATTTATAGTAGATGAATCACTTATAACTTCAAATGCTTATCTTTTATAAAATGAGAAAATAAGTTATGTAGATTAATTTTACATTATTATTAAATTATAATTTATCATATATCTTTTATATGATAATCAACAGTCAATAACTAATCTTTTGAAGTACTAGAATTCATTAAAATATGATCTTCTCTTGGCACATATTTTTTCATGAGAAAAAACATATTTTTTTATACATAGCCTTAGGAATTGAACTCTTGACAACCTGTTTTAGGTTTATCGGCCAACTACGTCACAATATTGTTCAGACTTTATAATTATATATTACATATGCATAAATATTTTTTTACGAGAGCCTTTGACAAGTACATTCAAAATTACTCATTTAATTCAAGTGGCATCAATTAGTAGACTAGATTGTAGGATTTTTAATCTGGTGAAAAGGAAAAAAAGACAAAAAAAGGATATTGGAAAAAATTATTAAAGGAGATCTCGGTTTAAATAATATTTATAATACTTTATGTATCGTAAATAATTTTTTTAATCGTTTTAATCTCAACAAATAGCATCGTAATCTCACCCAGTGAGATAAGGTTTTATTGTTATTGCAATTATACCAATTCAACTACTGTTATTTGTAAATATATAGACACCTATACTTTATCATCGTTACACGTTATTTTAGTAGAGGGGAAAATTAAGGGTCTCTCGATTATGATTGGTTAAAACAAAATAAAATTAATAAAATTATTATACAAATAATATCTTATATTTTTATTTATCATTAAAATTTTTCAATTAATTAATAAGTTCAAATACCTACTTTTTGATTTATTTATTTATGATATTTTTTATGGAATTTCTTCTTCCAATTACATACTTTTCATTTGCAAAGTTTGATTCTGAAATATTATTTAAAGAATCAGATCCAATTTCACTTCAATCAATGATACGTTGTTTAATTATTGATCTTCTCTTATGATACTTTTGTTATTATTTATTTAATGTGAAAATTTTATTCTTTACCCATAAAGCACATATGCCGCATGGGATCTTCTAGTGACGCAGGATCGAAGAAGCAAAATATTATCCTTTATTATGTTCTAGAAAGAGATAGATACTTTGAAAAAAAAAAAAGAAACATTTAATATCCATAAAAGGTTATCCACTATTAGTATAAAATAGTTTTATTTCTCCAAAAAAATAATTTTCTTATTATATATCATTATATATCGTAAGTTTATTAACTTTTAGTCAAATTAAGTTAAAAGTCATATTATAAAAAACATTACTACTATTAAACTCCAAGATATTATTAGAGAATTTAGAATGTATCAAAATAATTTATTAATTTGTAAAAAAATTAATAAGCATCGTATAATTGAGTGATTTTTATTTGTTTAAAGATGGCACTAGATAATTAAGAAGTTAAAGAAAAAATATTTGAAAAAGTAATTATCATATATTAAACATATAAAAATGTTAGATCCTATTAGAGTCGGTCAGTGGCCAGGTGAGGGCTTAATTAGTATAGATGTATGGAAAATTAAGTTTAATTATATACGTTGTATAAAAAACAAATTAAATTCCTTTTAAAAAATAATTAAAGTTATTAAATACTTATTCTTTTATACATTTATTGGGATATATTTACTTCTTTTGCTTCATGTTATTGGTTAATTATTTCCCACGCATAAAAAATGTTATTGGTTAATCATTGCATGCACACACACTATACAATAAGGATGATTCTTGAGATCGTTCACAATATTTTCATACCGTGAACACAATTTAATAAAAATAGAATTTTAATTTAGTATATAATAAATACTAAAAAATAAACGGCTGGGTGGACTCAATCCAAGTAATTAAGGTCAATAGCTAGCGCAGAAAAAGCTGGGGCCACATAAACTATGGTCAACTCAAGGATGGGTCAACTTTGTATGGGGAAATAACAAATATTGGTAGGACGTGAAATATGGGAATACCTAGAGATCACGATTCTGTACATTGATTTAATTTCAACTGGATCTCAACCTTTGAATTTTTTTTTCTCTGATAAAATAATTAAAAAACACAAGCATAACTAATAATTTTCAGTGTTTAGAGGGTCCTCTTCTGGAAATACACTTACTTCTCAGTGTTTAGAGGGTCTAAACAATTTAATTACCAATGGATAATTACGTACGTGTTTAAGAATTTGAAATTAAAAGTTATATTTAATAAACTAATTTAATAGAAGACTACATAATATATATAGCAAAACTATACCAGTCTCAGACAAATTGTGTAAGCATCACTTTTTTGACAAGAACAAATGGTTATCCGATATCATCACAAATTGCCAAAGCACTTTTGTGTAGTTACACAGAAAAGAAAAAGCATTTTCTCATGAATCTTTTAAATTAAGCCAGAATGCAAAACAACAAGAAATACTTTGAGAAACAAACAAAACTATAAAACGAAGAAAAATATGCCTTGCAAATATCAATCTTATAATTTAATTTATTAATCAGAATAAATCTTGATATCAAAAAAATGAAATTTACAGAAGATATCAAAAAATTGTAAGTTATATGTTTTTTTGATGATTTGATAATCTCCGTATAAGTACTTACGTTTTCTATGTTTATATAGTAAAAGAAGAAAAGAGAAAACTTCAAGGCAATTGCCAAATGCGATCCTCAAAATGCTTTGCTTTGTCAAAATATCTTCAGCAGTTATCAGCTTCCACATCAGTAGCAGTTGAACTGATCCCCACCTGCAACCATGGCGAAGAACTGCCACCAGCTTTCATGTCCTTTAGCTCACTCAGTTTCGCCAACTTGATCTTACTATCAGCTTCATTATCCATGTTTTGCATTGAGTTGTTGTTGTTGTTGTTGTTTTTGTCCTCATCATTGTCAACATCAACATTGTTATTAGGGTTGTGGAGACTTTGACAATGGCTATTATTGTTATCATCTTTAGCATCCTTTGATGCAACCCAAGGCTGCAAGTAAAATTCTGTGTTCACATTCCTTCTTGCAAGGTCATTAGAGGGTGCAGGAAGGTTAAGGTCTAATTTGAGATCAAGAGGCTCGGAAGAGGTATCAAATTTGGGTATTTGATCCAAGTGCTCTTGGAATTGTTGAAATCTTGTTAATGTGGAGGTGTCAGGAGCATTTGAAGTGATCCAATGGCACCTTTTGTGTCCCCCCAATGCTTGTCCCGAAGAGAAGCTCCTATGGCAAATGGAGCATTCATGCACTTTGGATTTTCTCTTGGAGGAAGAGGCCAATGAGGGGTTGGAGCTTCCATGGTCAAATTGGAGGGTGGAGTTTTTTTTAGTAGGGAAAAACTCTTCATGTGTAATGACATCATCCTCCATGAGGTTGTCATCAA
>NC_016090.4:3866325-3967398 GCF_000004515.6 Glycine max
CTTGGTCTTCCTCTTTGCTAGCTGATGCACAAGATGCTTCAAGGTTCGGTTACAAGAGGATCTACAATGGCATTGGATAACATCAGTAGACAATTTGCAAGGTCTTCTTCCTCGCTTGATGGGCAATTGTAATTGAAGCTACCAACCTTAGTTCTCAACGACCTTTTACTTTTGGACCATCCACATCCTCTCCGGCCGCCACCACCGATGTCACCATCGTCGGCGTCAGACCCGGGAGAGGAGACTAAGGACTCAGCATCCTCAGAGGTGCATTTTCCATGTTCAAGGAAAGATTTCCATGACAAGAACTCTTTGCCACAATTCTCACACACCCTACAACTCTTTAGCCTATTAGGGTTTGTTCTTAGGGCATACATGCGTTTGTTGCTTGGTGGCACATTTCCACCCAACCTATCTTCCCAATCACTTGCTTGGTCATCATCATCCATGTGACCACTTTCATCTCCTATGCCATGAGCCCTCATGTGACCTCCCAAAGCTCTCCCACAACCAAAACCTTTCTTGCAAATTTTACAGAAGTGCTTGAAGTTTGATTGTTGATCCGATATCAAAGCCATAAAATTACAAGAAGAGAGTGGGTTGCCTTGAAAGGTAAAAAAAGAAGAAAGAGAAGAAAGCGAGTGAGGGAGAGGAGAGGAGAGAAAAAGAGACAAGTAGATGAGAGGAGGAGGAAGTGAGTTAGTTAAAAATGAAACAAGGGTGGTGCTTGTTCTTGTAGTGATAGTTGTTAAGGGGTTGTACGGTGAAAATTAAGGACTAGTAGT
Source organism: Glycine max (assembly GCF_000004515.6). Taxonomy (NCBI): domain Eukaryota; kingdom Viridiplantae; phylum Streptophyta; class Magnoliopsida; order Fabales; family Fabaceae; genus Glycine; species Glycine max. The sequence goes on from NC_016090.4 coordinate 3,867,111, forward strand.
CCTAGTTTTTAGTTGGAGTATTTGTGGATGAGAGAGAGAAATGCATGTGTTCTTTTACAGCAAGAGAGTGTGGTGACAAGTGGAAGAAGGTGAGAGGGGTGAAGACTTTTTCTACGACTTTGTGGTAGTGGCGTCGTCGATCTGATGCCAAAGGCACCAAAAGAGGTCCGTGTAGTGTGTTTGTGTGAGAGAAACAGTGTGTGCATGTCTCTCATTATTTTTATGTCTATGTAAATAATTTAATTAATTAGTGGAAGGAAGAGAGTGGTTTAAACTACCATACCTATTCTTTTCCCTCTAATTCCTAACCAAGGAAACTAACCTACGTTTCTCCTTTGTTGTCGGTTGGTTTTATGTTGCTTTTTCACCCAAGTTTATCAATTTTTTATTTTATTTTTATAGTAATCACAACTTGTGATCAAGCTAGTTTTGGTCTTCACTTTTGACTGGATTTCTTTCATTTTGTTTAAAATTGAATATGTTTCCTTTTTTATTGCATGATTTTTATATTTTGGTATTTAAATATGGTTAGCAATATATATAATTGGTACTTGAAATGTGTATTACATTTTCTTGAATAAATTTATTTATTTATATCTGTGTCCTCATAGATAGCACATTGTTGGCCATTTGTTTGCGCATGAGTCGACCTAAAACTATATTTATCTTGAACACAACAAAGGAAAAAAAAATGTCAAAGCATCTTGATCTACCACGAGGCATGGAAAGTGATCACGTTTTAAATTCATTTATTTCCTAAATCAACTACAATGCTACTTATGGTTTGTTGAAGATGAGGTGTTGAAATTACTATTGTTTCGTCATGCGGCAACTTCTACGCGAGTTTTTTTTTTTTTATTTAAATATAAGCAGATAATTTAAATGGCTTTTTTTACCTGCATTACACTCTCCCCTTTTCCCCACAATACACCTGGCTTCAAAATTATTTCCTAAACTACACTTTGTTTTAGTTTCATTTTTTTTCTTATTTTTTAAATTTTTCTTAAAAAAATATTAATTCACTTGTTTTTTTATATTATTTTTGCATTAAAAATAATTATTTTTTAATATTATTATTTTATTAAATATATTGTTTTTTTTATATTATTTAATTTTTTAAAAATGATAATATTTTTGGTTTAACAATTTATTTATACTAGAATATATTACAAATAACATACATGAACAATAATAGTTGTGAAGGAAAAAACTGAAGATGAAGATGTGTTGGGATTACTCTTTCATCGGAACAAACTCACGATAAGATTTAAAATTCGTTCGGGATGTAGCATCAAAATACTCAAGGATGTCATCAAACAAGTTGCACTTATGGGGCTTCCCCTTATGAAATTCATGAAATACAAGTAGTCAAACAATTGTTCTTTCTATAGTCATCTTATACAAAAAATTAAAAAAATTAATCAAATATCAAACAATAGAGTTAAAAAACAATGAAGTCGTGTTAATAGAATCTAACTACTAGAAGCGTTTTTTTTTTTTCAATAGAAATTTTAGTTATTTTTAAGCATAATCCAACTATTGAATGATGGGAAGAAAGGCACAACACCTTTCAAACTAAAATTAGTTTCATTATTTTTCATGTTTATTGTTAGTACATTTCGTTATTTTTGTTTTATTATGTTCTCTTTATTATGTTTGTCTCTCTAATTATTAGTATTTTTCGTTATTTGAGTGTTTTAATTTCTTCATATAATATAATTAAGATGTGATAACTATATATTCATTGTATTTTTAATCGATCTATATTTTTTAATCACTTTGCCTTTTTTATTTATTTTAAGACTATTAATTAATTATTTTAATATTTTTAATAAATTATTAAACAAAAAATATTTTCATTATTTAAAAAATAAAATAATGTCAAAAAAATTATTTTTAAAAAAAATATTTAAAAAATACTTTTAAAGTAGGTGTACTTTTAAAAAATATTTTTCACCCAAGTTTATCAATTTTTTATTTTACTTTTATAGTAATCACAACTTGTGATCAAGCTAGTTTTGGTCTTCACTTTTGACTGGATTTCTTTCATTTTGTTTAAAATTGAACATGTTTCCTTTTTTTATTGCATGATTTTTATGTTTTGGTATTTAAATATGGTTAGTAATATATATATATATATATATATATATATAATTGGTACTTGAAATGTGTATTACATTATCTGGAATAAATTTATTTATATCTATGTCCTCATAGATAGCACATTGTTGGCCATTTGTTTGTGCATGAGTCGACCTAAAACTATATTTATCTTGAACACAACAAAGGAAAAAAAATGTCAAAGCATCTTGATCTACCACGAGGCATGGAAAGTGATCACGTTTTAAATTCATTTATTTCCTAAATCAACTAAAATGCTACTTATGGTCGTATGGTTTGTTGAGGATGAGGTGTTGAAATTACTATTGTTTCATCATGCCGCAACTTCTACGCGAGTTTATTTTTTATTTAAATATAAGCAGATAATTTAAATGATTTTTTTCCTGCATTACACTCTCTCCTTGCTTTTTCCCACAATACACCTGCTTTAAAATTATTTCCTAAACTACACTTTGTTTTGGTTTCATCCTTTTTCTTATTATTTTTTTTAATTTTTCTTAAAAAAATATTAATTCACTTGTTTTTTTATATTATTTTTGCATTAAAAAATAATTATTTTTTTAATATTATTATTTTATTAAATATATTTTTTTGTTTATATTATTTAATTTTTTTAAAATGATAATATTTTTTGTTTAAAAATTTATTCATACTAGAATACATTACAAATAAGATACATGAATAATAATAGTTGTCCAAGGAAAAAACTGAAGATGAAGGTGTTCTAGGACTACTCTTTCATTGGAATAAACCCATAATAAGATTTGAAATTTCTTTGGGATGTAGTATCGAAACATTCAAAGATATTATCAAGCAAGTTGCGCTTACGAGGATTCCCCTTATGAAATTCATGAATTACAAGTAATCAAATAAGTGTTCTTTCAACAGTCAGTTTATACAAAATATTTAAAAAAATAATAATCAAATATCAAACAATAGAGTTAAAAAACAACGAAGTCGTGTTAAAGGTGTTACCAGAATCTAACTATTGGACGTTTTTTTTTTTTCAATAGAAATTTTAGTTATTTTTAACCGTAACCCAACTATTGAATGATGGGAAGAAGACATGTCTCTGTTGCATAACATCTTTCAAACTATGATTAGTTTCATTATTTTTCATGTTTACTGTTAGTCCATTTTGTTATTTTCGTTTTATTATGTTCTCTTTATCATGTTTGTCTTTCTAATTGTTAGTATTTTTCGTTATTTGAGTGTTTTAATTTCTTCATATAATATAATTAATATGTGATATCTATATATTCATTGTATTTTTAATTGATCTATATTTTTTAATCACTTTGCCTTTTTTATTTATTTTAAGACTATTAATTAATTATTTTAATACTGTTAATAAATTATTAAACAACAAATATTTTCATTATTTTAAAAATAAAATAATGTCCAAAAAATTAATTTTAAAAAAATATATGTAAAAAATACTTTTAAAGTATGTGAACTTTAGAAAAAAACAAGGAGGGAGAAATCCATGAAAATAAACCTAATTTAAATACATAAACTATTTAAAAATCAATTTTTTATTATCATTTTATAGTTTATTATAAACAATGAATTGTAAATGGAGTTTTTAAGTATCATGTGTATTTTTTTAAAATCTAAAGCATGTTGATAGTCAATTCTTTCATGAGGTTATCAATAAAAAATAAAATATATCAAATACTATCAAATATTTCATTATAATCTATATATTCCATATTTATTAACATTTAAATAAGATTAAAAAAAATAATTAACCTAATTCTAAAATCATTAAAGATATAGATCTAGTTTTATAACACATAATCATAATAATAGTTCTGAAAAAAAGCATAATAATTGTTTGAATAATTTCACGCTTGCATAGTTATTCACTCATATAATTAACATGAAGTAAGGGATAGTAAAAGTATGATAAAAATTATTTTTCATTTTCAAATCTATTTTTTTTATATATGAAAAGTATAAATTCAAAAAGAATTGAAAAATAATAAACATGAACAGATAATATAATATAATAATTAAATTTGTCTATTTATTTTATTTATTGTTGATATAATGTTAATATGTAGTAATTTTCAAAAAACATTTATCATCAAAATTAAAATTTATTTTGAATTTATTGAAATAGTGTAATTTATAAAATATTTTTAAAATTTGTTGATATAATTGTTAATTATTTTAAAATGATATTTTTAATAATTTTAAGATATTAATTTTGATTATGTGATATTATTAGAGATTTGAATTGACTAATCCGTTGTATTAATAAATTGAACACTCTCATTTAGCATAATTAAAATTATAAATTATTATTATTATTTTTGTTGTTATTTCTATTTAATAAAAATATATATTTTTTTATAAATCAATTTTCCAAATTCTTTTTTGCAATACACCTTCTTATATTTTATATATAAAAAAGACAGTTAATACATTAGTATTTATAACAATGTTATTTTTTCTCATTTTTTAAGAATTAATAGTATATTATTAATAATTTGTGTAAAGATAGATAATAATATATAAATAAATATTATGATATTATAAATATGTGCATAAATTATATAAATATATTTTTAAAAAAAATGTTTAAATAGATATTTTAGCATGCTATATTTAATACTTGTACAAAAATAATATTTGCATAAATTGTATAATAAATATTATTAATGTGAGCCATTTAATCCTCCAATAATATTATATCAAATTTATTCAAATTAACAATTATTATAGAGTTTAGGTTTTGATGAATGATCAAGTTTTAAGTTGAGATTATCTTGTCAAATCAAAGATTATTATAAAGTGTAAGTTTTGATCAAACGATTGTAAAATTTTTAAATAAAATTTACTTTATATATTTATATATATATATATATATTTATATAAAGATATATATATATATATATATATATATATATATATATATATATATATATATATATAACATAATTATACTTTTGTTGAGTCATTTAACCATGAATATATTTAGAAATCTTAAATAACTATTTAATTATTACATGATATTAATTAAATATTTATCTAGTAATTAATTAATAAGACCATTTGCCACAAATTATTTTAATTTTCATATTATCATAGATTTTGATACCAAAAGAATGATTTCCAGTGAATAAAATGTATGGTAAGTGTAAAAAATTAATATTACATGATATTTTTTACTTTAAAAACTAATAAAAAATGTTGGTAAGCTTAAAAATTTAATTATTTTATTCTTTAAGTCAATCTTACACCCAAGAGAAAACGTTGTTTTGTTTAATTTGTATAATGTCAGATATTGGATGCATGCAATATACTTGTTTGGTTAACAATGAAGTTGTTGTTGAATTCGCATTTGTTAGTATTTTAAAAGTTTTTTTCGATTGAGTGTAGATGTATCGTTTTGTTGAAATTTTTCGTCATGCATGGATGATATAGTAATTGAGAATGTTTTATGCTATCCTCAACACCATGATTTTTGTGCAGAGGAATGAATAAAGTGCCTAGCTTTTTTTTGTTATAGACCTTGGATGTTGAAGGATGTGGTTGTGTTTAGTAGTGATGACAACATGGCATGAATATGCTTGTTTGTGAGCAATGGTTTGCTTGCACCATTTTTTAATGTAGTTGAATAACATTGATTGGTTTATTGCATTTGGACCTTTTACCATTGTGAAGTTGAGTCAAGAATTTACTATTGTGATACTGTAGGTTAACAATGGCTTGAGCATGTGCTTTTGCAGTGCTTAAATATCAACAATTTTCAAGAATTTGTTATTCTGATATTGTAGGTTTGCTAATTACAGAGTGAATTTATTTTTATATAAGTTTGAACTGATGTTAATTTTGTTGATGATAAAGGTAGCCAATTTGAGCACACAAAGTTGCAGACTTCAACAATGACATTGAGTGTGGAAGTAATGCATCGTGCAAATGATTACACTTTAGCCATCTGGCCTATGACTTTGTGAGAGAATGTTGAGGGCTTTGTCCTTCTTTAAGGAATCAGGTAGTGGGGGAATATTGGCACAAGTTTGGGAACTCATAAAGCATGGTGACCAATTCATCTTAAGCATTAGTGACCAACCTTAGTTGCTACATCAAATGGTTGCAGGGTATTGTGAATTTTCCATGACATTTACATTTTCTACAGAAGGAAAATGGGGTTGCTTCCTAGGACTTTATGGTGGTGTGTTTACCTCCAAAGTCTCTGAGTGGACTTCAAATGGTTGTTATTACAGTATGAGCGAGTGCTTAAGGTTCGAGCATGCAATTAATCAGAAGGTTCATGGATCAACTATATTTTCCATATTTGATCTGCATTCTCAACTGCCATGCTATGCTGTACTAGAACTTGTCACCACAAATGAAAAGCCAATTTTTGATAGAGAATTGGAAATTGTTTGTGGTGCAGAGAATTGGACATTTACACTTTTTGGTTGTCTTACTACATCTGATGTTGAGTGTGATGGTAGTTGACTTGTTGGCCTTCACTATAAAGTTGATAAGTTTCCTTGCGCTCAATTTATTGTTTTTTTTAGAATTATATATTCAAGTATGTTGCCTTGGTTTAAGCAAGGTTGAATGAATTTAGGCAAAGATTTATGTGATAACATGACACAAAACAAATTTATATATTTGGAAATTTATGTCTTACATTAGCTATGACTTATGACTTATTATTGTGACATCAACTTTTGGGAGTTGGATGTCTTAATAAAAAATTGTCACGAAGAATTTTCTACTTTGGCTGATAAACTTCATTAGTCAATATGTGGTGGTATATTTGAAATTCTCAGTCCATGGTGAAGGACCACTTAGGCATGCAGAGGAATCATAGCCAAAAACCAAAAAAGCCTTATCGCAACAGCTTGAGACGCCATTGAGGTTAGTTAAAGACCAAATTGTGAAGGATATTATTGAGCATGAGATCCATGTTAACAATTTATTCCAATGTGCTTTTGATGGTTTTGTTTGCATATGCTCAAACGAGTTTAACTGATAAAGTAAAATTGAGAAAAACCATTAAAATGATTGATATTATATTATTGTAGACTTGCAATCTATATTTGTCCTTTAAAGTGAAAATGCATGCTCTACTCATTACACTACATACTTACTATTTGAGTTATTACAAAGTGTGTCTTGAAGAATCTGCTTGCTATATAATTGATACAACAATGTAGTGATTTTATTCACTTAAGGTTTTTTTATGTAATTTAATTTTGGATAAAAATGTTGCAGGTAATCATTAAAGGAAATGTTCGTATTTACTTTAGGCCAGAATAATGGTAGTAATGTGTAACAAATTATATATGGACCTTATTTTGAACATGTCCATGGTGACAAGTATTTAGTTTAAATGGTGTAAAAAAAAAAAACAGGCCTATTTTTTAGTTCAGCCCTTTGCAAAGTCTTCATGTCCAACAAATCGAATCTCAACTAGGCCCGTTTTTAAAAAACACTAGGTGGCTTTTTAGTGGACATGGAATTTTGGTTATTGTGCAAAGTTGAACATAATTTTATAATTTAATTTATTGACTTATGATTAAATTTTTTTATTCCTTGATATGTTTAAGGTAATTAATAAAATTTACGGTTAGAGGAATGAAAGTGTACAATTGTAGTATATGTGTAATTTTTATTTACATCGGCACGAAGATTTTTTTATTACTAATATGTTTTTGTTTTTTTAATCACGAGATAAATAGTTAAATTTGTTCATTATCACAAAAAAGGTTATTGTAATGAGTTCTTAATATGTTTTATTTATTTATAGTTTGTTAATGTGTTTTAAAAAAATGTTTTTTAATCAGTGGATAAAGAGTAAAATTTTGATTAGTTATTTTTTTTGGTTTGTTGATATGTTTTAAAAAATTGTATTAATTTGAATATTTTTAAATATATATTAATGCATTTGATAAAAGTAATTGTTGGTATTTCATATTAATAATCAAATGTTCACTATTGGTGCAGGTGGTTGTTTGGAGCTAAGTCACGAGATGATTATAGATCCCTTGTTTAGAAAGAAAAACAAATAAAATGATGTGATGATGAGACACATTATCAGAGAATCCTGTGCGTATAGTAGCTTTATGACAATGTCCATACACTTATTTAATCCTTTTAATGTTGTGTTGGTAGACTTTATACGATGCGTCTTATTCTGTCAATCGTGGGTCTCTATTGTGTACTATATTTGATGTATTGAATATACTGATTTTGAAGATGCTACAAAATGAATTTGGAGGGGGGGGGGGGGGGGAAAAAAAAAATAATGGGTATTTGGTGAGCTTATGTACCTTTATTGTTGAATTTGAAGGCAATGAGTTAGTAGTCATGTGTTGTTGTCATAGCAAGTGGTCAAATCAAGTGTTCGCAAACCAATTAGTTAGGGGTGCTTTGTCTCTTCCTAACCTAACTGTGCTTGCTTGTGAATTAAAAAAAACTTTAATACAAAAAGGCAGATTTTGGTGCAGAGTTAGTAGTTCTGAAGAGAATAATTGATTTGCCCCTCTTTTATTTATTTTAATTTTTAATATGTTGTAGTCTCATAATTAAAATTGTAAATATTAAAATAAAAATATGTTTTTAAAAAACTCAAAATAAAAATATTTATTAATATTAAAGCTTTTCAGGGTTGACAAATACAACAAAAGAGTATTGTAATACACCAATCCAAAAACAGAAATATTAACTGCTTATGACCACTTTAACCCGTAGCCAATATCGATCTAAGTTAAAATTAAATGTCAAGTAGCAATATGAAATCAGACTTCCATTCATTAAACATTATGTGATTACTCAACAAGCTTAAGGATGAAACTGTGGAAGCAATGCCTTTCAAGATTATTTTGATGATGCCAAAGAATCAAGAGTTAAGCAAGTTCCAAAGAATCAGGAGTCAAAAAGCTCCAAGAATCAAGTTTCAAAGAATCAAGATTCAAGAATAATCAAGTCTCAAGATTCAATCAAGTTTCAATAATCAAAATTCAAGAACAATCAAGATCAATATTCAAGACTCAAGATTCAAGAATCAAGAGAAGACTCAATCAAGAAAAGTACTAAAAAAGTTTTTCAAAACATTGAGTAGCACAAGAATTTTTCAGAAAATCTTTTACCAAAGAGTTTTACTCTCTGGTAATCGATTACCAGAAGGTAGTAATCGATTACCAGTAGCCAACATTGTTTTCAAAACTGATTTATAAAGCTGTAATCGATTACCATGAGCATGCAATCGATTACCAATGTTTTAAAACGTTAGATTTCAAATTTCAAGAGTCACAACTAGTGATAAAACATTTTCAAATCATTTTAAACTTGTGTAATCGATTACACAATACTTGTAATCGATTACTAGAGTTTCTAAACATTTTGATTTTCAAAATTTAAACATAAAGAGTCACATCTGTTGATGTGTAATCGCTTACACCTTGATGGTAATCGATTACCAGTGACTGATTTCAAAAAATAAATTTCCAAAAGTCAAAATTCTTAAAGTGACTTGTTTCTGAAGATTTTTTCAAAAGTCATAACTTTTTAAGTGACTAGTTTTCAAAAGAGTCACAATTTCTAAAAGGTGACTAGTTTTAAATAAATTGCCAAGAGTCACAAACTTTAACTTGAGTCATCAAATGATTATAAATATGTGTCCATGGCATGAATTTCATAACAAGTTCTTTACAGAAGTTTTTGAATCATTTCTCAACTTGTTTCTAAGAGTTTTTGGTCAATACTTTCTCTTCCAAGAAAAGTTCATTGTTCAAAAACTTGTGTTATTCTTCATATTCATTCACTTATCCCTTTGCCAAAAGAATAGAAGGATTAACTGCCTGAATTCTTTTGTGTCCCCCTTCTTTCTTTCCAAGAGAATTCAAAGGACTAACCGCTTGAAAATTCTTTTGATTCTTCCCTTCCCCTTAAACAAAATATTTCAAAGGACTAACCGCCTGAGATATCTTTTGTTTCCCCTTACAAAGATTCAAAGGACTAACCGCCTGAGAATTCTTTGTCTTAACACATTGGAGGGTACATCCTTTATGGCACAAGTAGATGGTACATCTACTTGGGTTGTTGTACTGAGAACAAGAGAGGGTACATCTCTTGTGGATCAGTTCAAGTGGAGGGTACATCCACTTGGTTGTTCAAAGAGAACAAGGGAGGGTACATCCCTTGTGGATCTTTGGCTTGTAAAGGATTTTACAAGGTTGAAAGAAATCTCAAGAACCGTTGGTTGCTTGGGGACTGGATGTAGGCACGGGTTGTTGCCGAACCAATATAAATCTTGTGTTTGTCTTCTTCTTCCCTACACTCTTTAATTTCCGCTGTGTACTTTTAATTACCGCTTTACTTTTGGTTAAGTTATTGTTCTTTACTTTCTTAACTTAGTAGTAAAAGCGTAATTGAATCTAGTAACATTAAGAAGGATAAATTTTAATTAGTCCAGGCACATTAATAATTAATTCAACCCCCCCTTCTTAATTATTCTAAGGCCACTTAATCCAACAAGTGGTATCAGAGCAGGTTTCTTGTAGAAAGTTTAACAACTTCAAGATAAATGACCTCTTTAAATTCTCTGTTTTTCAAAAGTATTTTCAAGAATAGATCAAATATGAAATCATTTAAAGATTATGATGAAGATCAAGCCAACTTATGTCTTATGACAAAATCTCATGAGAATAACAAGGAAGAATCTGTAACGAAGAAGTGGTACATCAGCAGTGGATGTTCCAAGTATATGATGGGAGATGTATCTAAGTTTACAACCATTTCCCCTAAGAAAAGTGGGCATGTTACATACGGCGACAACAACAAAGGAAAAATCATTGGAGTCGGCAAAATAGGTACGAGTTCCTCTACTCCTATTGAAAATGTGCTACTTGTAGAAGGATTAAAGCATAGCCTATTAAGTGTTAGTCAATTATGTGATAGAGGATATAAAGTATCTTTTGATTCTGAAAAATGTGTTATCTAGCATGAACATGACAAAGATATTGAGCATATAGGTTTCAGAGAAAATAATGTTTACATGATTGATTTGAAACAAAAGTCTGAAAATGATATATGCTTTCTAAGTAAAGATAGTGATCCTTGGTTATGGCATAAGAGAATTGCTCACATTAACATGGATCATCTAAATAGATTAATCTCAAAAGACCTAGTTGTTGGTTTACCAGAATTAACATTTGAAAAAGATAAATTATATGATACATGCCAAAAAGGTAAATAAACAAAAGCATCTTTTAAATCTAAAAACATTGTCTCTACCACTCAACCATTACAATTATTGCATATGGATCTGTTTGGACCCTCTAGGGTCATGAGTTTTGGTGGTAGTTACTATGCCTTAGTAATTGTTAATGATTATTCTAGATATACTTGAACTTTATTTCTTACTCACAAAAATGATGCATTTAGAAGACTTGCCAAAGTCATCCAAAACAAGAAAAATCTCAAAATTATCTCCATTAGAAGTGATCATGGAGGTGAATTTGAAAACAATGATTTTGAAATGTTTTGTGATGAACATGGCATAGAACACAACTTTTCTGCACCTAGGACACCCCAACAAAACGGTGTAGTAGAAAGGAAAAATAGATCTTTAGAAGAAATTGCTAGAACCCTTTTAAATGACACTCCACTTCCAAAATATTTTTGGGCAGAAGCTGTCAACATCGCATGTTATATTATGAACAAAGTCTTAATAAGACACATTCTTAAGAAAACTCCATATGAACTGTTTAACAATAGACAACCAAACATTGCTCACTTATATGTTTTTGGATGTAAATGTTTTGTCCTAAACAATGGTAAAGAAAGCCTAGGTAAATTTGATGCTAAGGCGGATGAGGGCATCTTCCTTGGTTATTCCCTAGTCCCTACATAGCAAAGCCTTTAGGATATACAACAAAAGAACCATGACAATTGAGGAATCAATACATGTTACTTTTGATGAAACTAATATTACCTCTTCGAGAAAGTAATTTTTTGATGATATTGCAAATTCTTTGGAAGATATGCACAATCAAGAAAGGAATCTAAAAAGGAAGAGAAATGGAGAAAACAAGGATGTTCAAGATGACATAGCCCAAGAAAATGATGATTTTCCCAAAGAATGGAAAACCTCAAGAAATCAACCTCTTGATAATATCATTGGAGATATCTCAAAAGGGGTAACAACTAGAAACTCTCTTAAAGATTTATGCAATAAGATGGCATTTGTTTCTATGATAGAACCTAAAAAATTTAAAGAAGCCATAATAGATGATCAATGGATAGTTGCTATGCAAGAAGAGTTAAATCAATTTGAGAGAAATAATGTTTGGGAACTAGTTGAGAAACCACATAACTACCCCATTATAGGAACAAAGTGGGTATTTAGAAATAAACTAGATGAAAATGGTATAGTAATTAGAAATAAAGCTAGACTAGTTGCAAAAGGGTACAACCAAGAAGAAGGGATAGACTATGAAGAAACCTTTGCACCCGTAGCTAGATTAGAAGCCATTAGGATGCTTTTAGCTTATGCATCTATTATGAACTTTAAGCTATATCAAATGGATGTCAAGAGTGCCTTCTCAAATGGTCTAATCCAAGAGGAAGTATATGTAGAACAACGTCCCGGATTTGAAGACTCACAAAAATTAGATCATGTCTATAGGTTAAAGAAAACACTTTATGGGTTAAAACAAGCACCTAGGGCTTGGTATGAAAGATTAAGTAAATTCCTATTAGAAAAAAATTTCATTCGAGGAAAGGTAGATACCACCTTATTCATAAAGAAGAAGGATAATGATATCTTATTGGTACAAATTTATGTTGATGATATAATCTTTGGATCTACTAATGAATCTTTGTGCAAGGAGTTTTCTATTGACATGCAAAGTGAGTTTGAGATGTCCATGATGAGTGAGTTAAATTACTTTCTTGGATTACAAATCAAACAAACAAATGATGAGATCTTTGTCAACCAAGCAAAATATTGTAAAGAACTCATCAAGAAATTTGAAATGGAGAACTCAAAACACTTGGCTACTCCTATGAGCACTGGTTGCTACCTTGATAAAGATGAGTCCGGTCAACCTGTTGATGAGAAGCAATATAGAGGTATGATTGGATTTCTACTTTACTTATCTGTAAGTAGGCCAGATATTATGTTTAGTGTGTGCATGTGTGCAAGATTTCAATCAAATCCAAAGTTTTCACATTTAACTACAGTAAAAAGGATCATATGATATCTCGTAGGAACAATTAACTTAGGATTATGGTACCCAAAAAATTCTTTATGCAATTTAGTAGGATACTCAGATTCAGATTTTACTGGATCCAAAATAGATAGGAAGAGTACTAGTGGCACATGTCAATTTATAGGATATCCTCTTGTCTCTTGGCACAACAAGAAGCAAAATAGTATAGCATTATCCACAGCCGAAGCAGAATACATCTCTACTGGTAGTTGTTGTGCATAGATTTTGTGGATGAAACAACAACTATCTGATTATGGGATTGTATTAGACCATATCTCCATAAAATGTGATAACACAAGCGCCATAAATATATCTAAGAACCCAGTTCTCCACTCTAGAACCAAGCACATAGAAATTAGGCATAATTTCCTTAGAGATCATGTCCTAAAAGGTGACTGTGTTCTAGAATTTGTAGATACCAAAAATCAACTTACAGATATCTTCACAAAACCACTATCCAAAGATTCCTTCTACACCATTAGAAGAGAGTTAGGACTTCTAGATGCAGTGACTTAGACAAATGATTTGTTTTATGATGACTTATGACTTGTTTAATACATATGCTTTTATTATGTTTTGTGAATAATTTATGACATTATGTTGTTTATTTATTCTCTGAACATTGGTTATGTTTTAAGTATTTAGTACTTAGTTAATTATGATTGAACTTGATTTTTTTTTGGATGATTATGTTTTTTTCTTAGACTTGGTTATTTTGATGATATATGACTGAGTGGTATATCTATATCTATATCTATATCTATATCTATATCTATATATATATATATATATATATATATATATATATATATATATATTTAAAATTGGTGTTATTCAAATTTTGCTTTATGTATGGTTTAGAATCTTTTATGTTTGTTTTACAAATTATGTTTTGTGTATATTTTAAATTATTTATGTTTTACGCACTTTGGCCTTTTTGATGTTGCCAAAGGGGGAGAGAAAATGGGTATTTTAGAAATCAAGATATTATTTTTTCAAAGCTTTAAAATTAAGCATAAATTCAAAAAGAAAGGGGGGAAAGAGATGAGTGAACGATAGAACAAAACTTGTATGTATTCTCTTGATTTCAGGATTCTCATCATCAAAAATGGGGAGATTGTGGAAGCAATGCCTTCCAAGATTATTTTGATGATGCCAAAGAATCAAGAGTTAAGCAAGTTCCAAAGAATCAGGAGTAAAAAAGCTTCAAGAATCAAGTTTCAAAGAATCAAGATTCAAGAATAATCAAGTCTCAAGATTCAATCAAGTTTCAATAATCAAGATTCAAGAACAATCAAGATCAAGATTCAAGAATCAAGAGAAGACTCAATCAAGATAAGTACTAAAAATGTTTTTCAAAACATTGAGTAGCACAAGAATTTTTCACAAAATCTTTTACCAAAGAGTTTTACTCTTTGGTAATCGATTAGCAGAAGGTAGTAATCGATTACCAATAGCCAGCATTGTTTTCAAAACTGATTTACAAAGCTGTAATCGATTACCATGAGCATGTAATCGATTACCAATGTTTTAAAACGTTAGATTTCAAATTTCAAGAGTCACAACTAGTGGTAAAACATTTTCAAATCATTTTAAACTTGTGTAATCGATTACACAATACTTGTAATCGATTACCAGTGTTTCTAAACATTTTGATTTTCAAAATTTAAACATGAAAAGTCACATCTGTTGATGTGTAATCGATTACACCTTGATGGTAATCGATTACCAGTGACTGATTTCGAAAAATAAATTTCCAAAAGTCACAGTTCTTAAAGTGACTTGTTTCTGAAGATTTTTTCAAAAGTTACAACTTTTTAAGTGACTATTTTTCAAAAGAGTCACAATTTTTAAAAGGTGACTAGTTTTAAAGAAATTGCCAAGAGTCACAAACTTTAACTTGAGTCATCAAATGATTATAAATATGTGATCATGGCATGAATTTCATAACAAGTTCTTTACAGAAATTTTTGATTCATTTCTCAACTTCTTTCTAAGAGTTTTTGTTCAATACTTTCTCTTTCAAGAAAACTTCATTGTTCAAAAACTTGTGCTATTCTTCTTCTTCATTCACTTCTCCCATTGCCAAAAGAATAGAAGGACTAACCGCCTGAGATATCTTTTGTTTCCCCTTACAAAGATTCAAAGGACTAACCGTCTGAGAATTCTTTGTCTTAACACATTGGAGGGTACATCCTTTGTGGCACAAGTAGAGGGTACATCTACTTGGGTTGTTGTACTGAGAACAAGGGAGGGTACATCTCTTGTGGATCAGTTCAAGTGGAGGGTAAATCCACTTGGTTGTTCAAAGAGAACAAGGGAGGGTACATCCCTTGTAGATCTTTGGCTTGTAAAGGATTTTACAAGGTTGAAAGAAATCTCAAGAACCGTTGGTTGCATGGGGACTGGATGTAGGCACGGGTTGTTGCCGAACTAATATAAATCTAGTGTTTGTCTTCTTCTTCCCTACACTCTTTAATTTCCGCTGTGTACTTTTAATTGTCGCTGTACTTTTGGTTAAGTTATTGTTCTTTACTTTCTTAACTTAGTAGTAAAAGCCTAATTGAATCTAGTAACATTAAGAAGGATAAATTTTAATTAGTCAAGACACATTAATAATTAATTCAATCCTCTTCTTAATTATTCTGAGGCCACTTGATCCAACAGAAACAACCAAAGTGTCAAAGTAAAAACAGAAAAAATTCGTGTGATTTATTTAAGGTCTCTGATCTTGTTGCATTTGATTTGTAGATGGTTGTTGTTTTCTTGTTCTACGACCTCTTCCTTCTCTTGTTCTAGGATCATCACATGTAATTATTTGTTGTTGTTGAGGAAGATGATCACCACCGTTGTCATCATCATCATGATCATTATTGTTGATATTGTTGTTATCATCATCTTCGTCCTCATTCTCATGACCCATGTCATGCATTTGAATAGATAATGATGGACGATAACAAGACCTCAATGGTGATGGATTATATGTAGGTGGTGGAGTGTTGAAAGTGGTATAAACCTTTGTGACACTCCATTAAAAACATCTGAGTGTCGAATTCCATAAGAACTTTGTTTTGTACTTGTGTTAGATAATTTCCAATTTATAAGAGAAAAGATAAGATAAGGTAAAAGAAACAATAACTGAAATAATAGATAAAAAGAGACAAAAGATATAAAAGGGAATTCAATGGGATGAGAATGTTAGGACCTAGCATGTCTTATTTGCCTACGATGTATTATTTGTGATTTTTCTCTATCAATCAAGTGAATTTATTCTACCCACATCTATTAGAATACTTGCCCTTGATGTCTCACGATGACAAGCCTATTTTACCTATTTATCTCCCAAATGTCTTTGCAAAGAGTCAATAGATAAAATGCATGAAATTCTAATTTTAGATGCTTGCTTTGATGCATGAGCATAATGCAATCACTTTATGTCTAGTAATGATTTTATTAAGATACCCCTTCCTTTTAGTTCTATTAGAAATTACCCTCTATCGAGCGACTAATTCCGAAAATAAATGCATGCTAAACCTTCCTTGTTTTTCTATTAAAGATTACCCTCTATCGAGCACTTAACCCTCAAAGATGATGCAAGGATGAATGATACATGAAAGTAAAAGTAAGAAAGGATAATAAGAAAGAAAATACCTGTTTGTATTGATAAATATGAAGTGTACAATACATTTTTTGGCTTTTTAGGCCTGTTAGACCTTAACTAAGGGTTTAGCCTCTCATACCCATAAGGGGCCTTACACTAGAAAAGGGGTATATGAACTGATGGAGGAGAAGGATGGAAAAAAGGAATAGAAAATTATGAAAGAGAAGAAAGAATTCCCCAAGAGAGAGTTCTCAGGCTTTAGGTGTGTATTAGAGTGCTCTAAGACTCGGTATGTCTTTTCCCCTTGGCTTGACTCCCTTTTTATAGCTATTGGAGTGGACTTGGGCTTGATTCTCTTTTTATAGTTGCTGGAGTGGACTTGGGCTTGATGTCAAAAATCTTCATTATTTATATTTTTGATATTTTCTGGATCTTTTTTTATTTTAATCCTTCCTTTTCATATTTGCAAGTCATAAATAAGAAAAATATTAATTCCTATCATTTAAGCCAAAAATAAATACTAAATAAATATTTTTAGAGATATTTTCAATATATTTTTATTATTAAAAATAACTCATATTTAGCAGTTATTACAGGGTTACATTATTCAAAAGGTTGTTAACACATTACATTCAATTACTATAAATTGTAGACATAAACCCCAAAATTCTACAAGCATATGTTATTGCCAATGAAAAATAGTACTCAATTTTAACAGACAAAAGTTAGTTAAGGGGAGGGAGCATTGGATATAACTCTCGTTGATAAGTGATAACTGCTAAATAATAGTGAATTAATAGTGAAAAATCGGTCTAAAATTAACTTAGAATTAATTATTTAGCAGTTATTTATGCTTTAATTTGGAAAAATTTAATTAATTTTGAATTTTGATTGTAGATATAAAAATTGGAGATGTAACAAGCAAAAAGGGTAGAAAAATTGAAGAAAAAAAGAAAATTTGAAGAAGGCCCAACCCAATACGCGCGTTCAACGCGGGTCACAGGCTAAGCGGGCCAGGAAGTACACGCGCTAAGCGCGGGGTGTCGCGCTAAGCGCGCTTACGAAGGCCCAAAGCCCACTTCAACAACTATAAATAGAAAGCCAGTTCAAGGGAAAAGAAAGGAGGAGACCACCACAAAACCCCCTCTCCTAGGGGTTTCATTTACTCCCTTTCTTTCTTTCACCCCTCCTCTCATTGTAAAGCCCTCATGACCATGAGTAGCTAATCCCCTAGCTAGGGCCTGGCAGGCCTAAAAAGCCAATGATGTATGGAGCATTTCAAGAGTTATCAATAAAAAGAGGAATCCCTTCCAGGTTCTTTTATTTATTTACCATTCTTTCTTTTTACATCCTGTATCTCAGAACTTACTTTCTGTTAGGGTTTAGTACACTCGGGAGAGGGTAAAGCCTAATTAGGGGTAAGGAATGAATACTTGAATCTGTTTTAAGGGTTAGGCCACTCGGGAGAGGGTAACGCTTAATAGAACACTAAAAGGAAGAAATGATCGGGTTATCTTTTAGAGGGTTTTCCTTCCAGGTTCTTTTATCTACTTTTCTTTCTTATTTATTCTGCATTTCAAACTTTATTTTCTGTTAGTCTTTAGGCCACTCGGGAGAGAGTAAAGCCTAATTAGGGATAAGGAATGAATGCGTGAATCGGTTTTAAGGGTTAGGCCACTCGGGAGAGGGTAACGCTTAATAGAACAATAAAAGAAAGAAATCATTGGGTTAACATGACTTAATGCCCCAATGACCATGCTTTAGCAAACATCTAGAATGTAATCTTAATGCATCTTAGTTATTGAGTCTTCGCAAAGGGCATTTGGAAGATAGGTAATTAAGGTAGATTTGTCATCGTGAGGCATCAGGGGCAAGTAGATGGATAGATGTGGGGTAGAATTAGTTCGCTGGTATTGATAACAGACAAATCCTGAATCCATATATCTAGGCTGATTAGACTTGTTAGGTTTTAGCAATTTGATTATATAGATTTTATTCCCTATTTTATTGTTTGAAGTTTCTTATTTTATTGTTGGGTTTTATTAGAAGTAGTTATTCTTATCTTTATCATATCTCAATTTTAATATTTTATCTTCTATTTTGATCTTTCAATATTTTATCTTCTAATTTTATCTTTAAGTATCTTATCTTTTCTTTTATCTTCTAATTTTATCTTTAAATATCTTATCTTTTCTTTACCTTATCGTCTATCTTTCTTTATCTTTTATTTTAAATTCTTATCTCTTGCTTTTAAATTGAGTTTGCATTAATCTAAGTACAAACAAAGTCCCTGTGGATTTGACACTCGGACTTCCGAAAACTTTACTACTTGTGATGATTTGGTACACTTGCCAACGAGTTAACAATAAGTGTATGAGAAGACAACATACAGAAAGACTACTTCAGTCAAAGATTCCCAGACCCTTATGCAAAAGGGGCATGCTTTTGTTGAAAAATAATGATTGAAACATTATTTATGGGACAATCACAAAATTCAACGATAAAATAAAATTACTAAAATATGTGAGGTCAAGACAAAACAAGGTATATGTGTGGATAATAATAACAAACTACTTTTATGTGGGTATAGTGTTATTAACATTGAGGCCAACACTGGTGCTTAGCAATAGTATTGCACTAGAAAATAAATAAACTTTTTGGAATTTTGATCAATTTCAATAACTAAGTCAAAGAACCAAAATATGATGTGCTGAAAATAACATTGCATATATTTGTCTCTAGACTCAATTACATGGCACACACCTTCATCACAGTGAAAAAAAAACATAATTAGATAAAAAAAAATACACCTCCATTTAAAGGTACCAAAATGATGTGCCCAAAATAACATGTTAAAAATGTTAAAAGAAACACAAGGGAGCAACAAAACACGTTTCAACGTTTTTTTTCTCGAATGAACTTAAAATTATTTTCAGTTTTGAAGCAATTAGCCTTTAGTCCCACGTGTGGTGAACCATCGGAGCAATTGCTTTCATCTATTTCAGAAGCCTTGTATTACACTTGTATGTCATAAAATGCATAATGATTTAAGACATTGGCTACCAAGCGTATACTAAAATGTATCTTCTATCATATGTAACTCATTTTTTCACCATCAAATTATCATTGCTCTAATCTAATAGTTATCACATGATATGGTCAACTTTGGGTTAGTACAATAGATTATAGGACCCAACTTTGTTTGATGCACAATCCATTGAGGCAGCAGAGCACAACTTTCGACAACGCTTTTGTCTGTTGATTCCACAGCGTCCACCATGACCAACGTCGTGCCACCGCCGGAGTGTCCACGGGTGTTGAGTCCTAATATTTCTTTGTGCCTCTAGGTCATGATTTAAATACTTAAAGACCCTTGAAAATTTACAAACAAACTTGCGTTGCAGATATATTTCAAAACCCTAGCATACGTCTAGCATGGGAGGGGTGCAACCAGTCACTACAAAAATCATTTGAAAAAATTAATTGCGGATCGGGACTGATGACAACTGTGCGTACCTTAAAGGGAACCAGCAAATGAGAGGGTACATATAAAATTGAAGGTGTGAAACTCCTAGCCTCCAACTGGGATTCTTCCCACAAGTGTCGTTTGAAGTTAAGCCGCAAAAGAAGCTATGACTGGCTATGGCTGGCTATGGGGGGTTGTGCACGTTGTCCTGGGTTAGGGTATATATTGTATAGTAATAAAGAATTTTGTTTCATGGGATATAAATGACACTTAGATTGTTGTTCAGCATCCTTCATGGAAGAAGCCAAGAAGAAATTTTGACAATATTGTTCCAGGAGATGCTTCCAACTAAGTCAGACTATAAAACTAGTTATGTTCTTAATATTGATTTTTGTTGAGAATATGATTTTTTTTTATTTTAAATTTTCATGTATTAAAAGTTTTATTTCAGATCTTTAATGTTAAATAATGATGTAATATCATTCTAACCTTTTATATATATATATATATATATATCAAGAATTCATAATAATAAAAAAATTTATCAGAACCTCAAACTAAAAATAGAATATATATAAAAAAATTTAAATATATTTAAGCCAAATTATTTATAATTCACGTCAATGTTTATGTAAATTATGCACATGTTTTGTTGATGATATTTTCATATGAATAATATTATTGTATCATGACTTTTTTTTATATAATTAATTTATGTTTTTATTTAGTTTGTTAATCATAGTTTATATCTACAAAACTAAGTTTCTATGTGATTAAAATTTACTTTAAAATATATGATATTTTATTTATATAATTGTAATAAATTTAAATTGAATATAAAATTTAGAAAAAAGTTGACAACACCAAAAAAGTTAATAGAATTTTTTTATCATAAATAACGGAAAAAATTATATTACTAAAATTATTGATGACATAAACTTTGTTACTTTATAAAGAAATAATTTTATCATATAATATATTTAACGTGCATTCATTACTAATTTCATATTAAATTATTAAAAATATTGATTTATTCATGAATTAATTAGCAACTGCAACTTTATTCATAAAATTAATTATAGCTTGATTAGCACCAACACCCCATCCGAAATTAAGAGTTATAATTACGACTGAAGTCAATTTAAAACAAATACAAAATTTCAGCACCAAAGTTACTTAATATATGTTATCATGATGATTAATGGTTGAGATATATGTTACCATGATGATTAGTGGTTGAGGTACCAACATAGTTGGGATCTCTACCACTATTGTGTTGTTGTTGTTTTCCTTTCTTTTGCTTTATTTTTTTTTACCTATTATCATGAATGGAATTTATTATATTCTCTAGAGCTTTAATTAATGGTAAATTTTAGTAATAGTATAGGATAGACTTCTCTTGCAGGTGATTGCTTTTCATTTTTTTTATAGAAAATAATAACCTTTTATTTTAAAAAACTGCAAACCAAGAAGAAGGAAGTGTTCACGGGAAAGAGAAACTGGGATTCTGGGTTATTAGGAAAAAATGCCTCGTGGAGAGACAAAACAGGAGATTTGAATTATTTTTATTTAAAAACAAAGTTTCACAACCTCACATACACATTAGCAACCCCCATATTATTACACATACTTTTTATCACATAAAAGAAATGCAAAGAAATATTGCTAAACAATCTTCCATTGTGTATATATATATGAACTGACAAGGATAAACTTATTTATATAATCTGGCAGTTCTTCTTTTACATATTTTCTCGATTGATGTCATGATTTTAAACAGAGTTTAAAAATTAACAACAGATCGATAAACTTGGCCAGGTTGCCAGCCATGTGGAATTACACTATCAGCCACAATTGTCTTGTAATAGCCCTTGCCTTGTTCTGTGAGCTTAATAGATAATGGTGCTTGTAATTGTAAACCTAAATTCAAAGCCCACCTTGCACCCCATGAACGCTGCATGGGAAGCCACGTGTCAGAATTAGCTTGCTTCAACTCTATGGCCACAAGGTCACTACCCCCATTTTCGTATTCTATTTCGGTAGCAAAATAATATGGGTTGGCCCCATTATCGATAGTGAAGGCCATAGAGTTCCCAAAGGAGCATGCAACCCTGCAATCAGAAAAGGGTAATTGAAAATTTGAAATTAGTACTGCTACTATATATACCAAAAAAAAGATGTCACAAAAATTATTATAAGCTAGTTTTTCTCTATTTATATAGACATCATTTAATAAAAAATAGATAGAAAACATGAAATGTTGTATATTTATATCAACATTATACTAATAAATAATTTTGTTGATATGAAAATTATTACATAATATATCAGTGACACCACTAAAAAAAATACTTCTATCCATCAACAATAATGTTCTTGAAATAAATCATTCCATTAATATATATATATATATATATATATATATATATATATATATATATATATATATATAATCTCAAAATGTTAACATAAAATTCACATATATAATAAAAAAAATATAATGGCTAACAGTTTTTTTAATAGTATATTGACAATTTTTATTAGTTGTATCATTTATATTCAAATGTGTAGCAGCATATCGTTGCCTTTCTTGATAATTAAGGTAATTAAAAGGAGTAGAAGAAGACCAACGAAAATTTTAAGTATAAATCATTAAATTAAAATATTTGATGTTAAATCTAAATCATCAT
Organism: Glycine max; assembly: GCF_000004515.6. Lineage (NCBI taxonomy): Eukaryota > Viridiplantae > Streptophyta > Magnoliopsida > Fabales > Fabaceae > Glycine > Glycine max. The sequence continues at coordinate 3,890,229 of NC_016090.4, forward strand.
TTTTTTAATAGATGGAAGCAAATATAAGAATTACGTACCTTCTGTAGAGAATATTAAGCACTCCAGCATTGCGAAGATTATCTGCTTGGCCTGGAGTTGCCATGGAACCAAAGGCAGTGCCACTGAGATCAAAATGAACTGATGGTGAGGTACAACCGGGACATTCATCAGTTATCATCACGCTCACAGGGTTTCTTGAACAAAAGGCATTTTCTGTGCATTTTACCTGAAAATTTAACAACCAATGCGTTTTAATGTGGATATATATATATATATATATATATATATATATATATATATATATATATATATATATATATATATATACGGGCAGAAGTTAATTAAAACTTGGCGTTTGTTTTCAATCAAATATTTGAAAAGTTTAAATCATTTAAAGTTTTAACAATTTCAATGGTTTCAATTGAAATTTCTTTGTTTTGATAAAATAAACATTTTTTTAACGTTGTTTTAGTATAGAGACCTTAAGTATATTTTACTGGAGAAAAACTTGTTCAAGCAAAATTTTGTATCTGAATAAAATAATTAAATTTGTAGAAGAGAGAGATGGGAGAAATAGAGGGGGTGGGGGAGGAGAGAGAAGAATTGTGAAATTCTTGATTTTTAAATGGAATTAAAAATCATTAAATTTTAATTAATTAAAATTTCATTTTAAAATTTTCAATTGTTAATTTTCATTTAATAAAATATCTGTCCTTAAAAATTATTTTCTTCCCTTAATATATCCCATTCAAACACTCCTTAATTCTAAGACGAATTAAAGAGTTGAGAAATGATTTCCATGATTTGAACCCAATATATGAGAAACCATTTTTAATGCTTCGAAATTAAAGCACCCTAATCTATTCTCATTCATATAAAAGAAGTAATGCTTTGAACATATAAAGTAGAAAAATCACTTTAATATATTATTTTAAACAAGAAGAATAGCCTATTTCAACCAACGTGTTGCATGCACCTGATAGCATGCCCCGCATCCTCTGCCACCAAGGTAAAGAGAAGGACCCCCAGCTGATACCATTTTAGAGAGTGGAGGTTTTTCCACACTGTCAATGTATCCACAAGCACCCCCTACACAACATCACAAGAAAAAACCAATGTTGCAATTTATCTTTGGCCAAAGCTAATTAATTAATTAACTAATGATAGTTTTTCATAAAAAATTAATTAAATAAATATGTAATAATATTGAAAAATAATGTTTTACAAGAGGACTATTCATACAATTATATGTAGAAGACAACAATTTAAAATATTCAGATGATACCAGAAATTCAAATTATAAAAATCAACTAGATAAATTATCTTGAGTTATTCAATATCCAATAAAAGAAAATATAAGATTGATCTAATGATTAGAGAATGATGAAGGAAAGGAGAAAAAGTCATGAATTTAAATTTTTCTAACTTACATTTCTAATAAAACTATAAAACTAATATTTATCGATAAAAAAAATCTTATAGGTAATAAAAAAAATGTTCATAATATACTCTCACCATCCGACCCAGCACCCTCTGGTGGTCCAAACATTGTAGCTCCTGCTACTTGCCATTGTTCTTCATTTTGAATTTTGGAACCATTAAATAATTTGAGATTGAGACAATGGCAAGGGTTTAGTAACAGAGAAAATATTACTACAACGAAAGACATGTAAAGAAGAACTTGCATCATGCGATCTGCAAATAACAACAGAGCTTGCGATTAATCTCGTGTTGATGCAATTCTCCCACGGCACATACTAGTACTATATATAGACCAATTATTCTATAATGATTATTATTTTTCAAAATAAAATTATTGTCATATATATAGTATATTCCTTGTTCGAGTATACTTTCAATGACTAATTTTAGATTTGATAAAGGTCAAATAGTGGGTACGGTTTAAGACTAATTAAAGCGAATAGTGTCATATATATATATATATATATATATATATATATATATATATATATATATATATATAATTGGTATACATTGATTCTGAAATGATTTTATAACATTTTTACATATAAGTTGGAGTACCACTTAGGCACTTACTATTTTGGCTCTTAATATTTTTTTGCTTATAAAAACAAATATTGTGTTGCATCCCCAGAAATCATAAGCTATATGATTCTTTCCTCCTTAAAATAACCTAGTTTTTAGTTCATGTCATCACTTTTCTTTTGCTACCATTAATTAATAGAATAACAATTTATTGATTACAGAATTAAAAAAAAATGAAAGGTGCCAGCTCTTCAAAATTTCAAAAATTAGTGTAACTGAAAATGTTTATTGGTTATTTGCAAATATTCTAGTGAGTCTAATCTCTAATAAAAGTTAATAACTTAATCTGATATAAGAACTCATCAATGACTTATAATTCAATTTGTTGTACATGGCTGGACTAATTATGTTTATTTTGTGCTTCTTCTTTTTCAGAAAAGAAAATTATTTTTAATTAAATTATATTTAAATTTTTAATTATGATAATCACATAAGTTTTTGTAGAAAAGATATAAACTTATAAAAAATATTTTTAGTATTTTTTTATAACTTAGGATGAGTAACTAGCAAAAATTAATTACATTGCAAAAGTTGATTTTAAAATGTCATCAATTTTTCTTTTTTTATTTTTTTTAACACAAACACACAAAGTATTTTGATTCAATGGATTGATATTCAGCTGGTGGCAATCAGCCTAATTTTCACTGATTGATTATGAAGATTTATTACGACTATTAGATGACTGATCGATCAATTTCCCACTAATTAGCCATTTATAATCCTCACGATTTGTTTCACCTACGTCAAGATATATGGAGTACTTAGAAAGAACATCCTGGCAAGGTACTAAGAATAAACCTGGCTCAAACAAAAAAAATTACAATGAATTGATAATTTGGTATATACACAAGAGGTTGATCTGCTAACATACTGTCCAAAAAAAAAAAAAAAGGTTTGTCCGCACTTTATAAATCAATCAATCAATTATCATCATTTATCACACAATTATCAACAAGTATCGATTATCAATCAATAAAATAAACTTAAATAAATCAAAATATCAAAATAACATAAATTAGAACCAAATCATTTAAATATATAACTTGGGCATATATTATGATTAATTTTTCATCAAATTAAAAAAAAGAAGATATAAGTCATCTTTTTATGTGGTATTAATCGCATTAAATTATAAAGGTATCAGAACTTTTTTTTAAGGAATGATCCAGAATCCAGAATTGTATATATATTAGTATGTATATCTGTGTGGACAACACTTATACTATGAATTGATTTTTTACTATAATCTACATTTGATAATGTGTCATTTCATTGTTGGTTATGTACTTATGTCCATAATGGTATATTGAGTATGTGCTTACTTAGCTTCACTTTTTGTGTATATGATCAGTAATTGAATTATAACTAACAAACTTAAAGGATCTAATTTTTTTTATGCATAAAAATAAAAATGTTACATCAATGTAGAACTAGAAATAAGTTAAACCAACTTGAAATTACTAGAGAAATTAGTTTACAAAATATAATTTGTAAATAATTGAGAAATAAATAAATAATAATAATAATAATAATAATAATAATAATAATAATAAATTATAGATTATAAACATAACACCTGTGCAGGCCAAGGGTTAATACGCTAGTAAGTTACAAAATATCAGTTATTTACTACTTGTACGTTGGTTGGCTTCAGTTTAATTTGGGACTTTTTTTTTTACCAAAAAGGTGATTTCATAAAATTATATATTAAATTAGGTGATTTTTAAAACTATTTATAAAAAATTAGTGATTTTGACTTTTGATATTGCCTATAATTATAAAGGATGTAAAAAAATAACTTTTTACAAAATCACCTAGTTTTGTATATAGTTTTATGAAATCATCTCTGATAAATAATTTTTAAAACTACCTAATTTGCTATATAATTTTACTGATTCACTTAGTTTGATAAAAAAACATAAAAAAGTTTCAGTTTAGTCATTCTGGCAGCATAGAAATTGTATCATAATAAAAAAAAAAAATAGGATTACAATACTAAAGAGGTGTTTGATTTAATTTTGTCTTAAAAAAGGTGTTTTGATTTAATTAAGTTCAGATCTTGGTCTTCCTTGCCAAATAGATCGTGTGAATGTTCTTTCTACCTGGAGGTAACACCAATAGATCGAGTGCCATCTTATGGAGCATATGGAATGCGAGAAAGAATTTTGTATTCAATGGGAAAAGTTTTGATGTTGTGAAGATTAATTAGCGAGAGTGCAGCATTTCATGCATGGTCTTGGCTAAAAAGATTGGATCCATGCTTCACTTTTTCCAACACGCAGTGGATGTCAAACCCAGAGGCATGTATCTATAATTCGGAACACCATTTTTTTCTTCATTTGAATTGACAGTGAATTCTTTCTATTTTTTATTCTATTTATGTATTCTTTTTTCTAAATTAAATAAGGCAACAACTAATTCTCGAACTGTAAATAAAAAAATAATAAAATAGAATATAAATTTATCTATAAGCTCTATAATTTATAATAAAACTTATACTTGATAAAAAAGTTATTATCATATAAAGTTGACGAATGAGATGAAGTTGACTTCATTAAATAAGAAGAAATGTGAAGTTTATGCTAACAATAGTGGGAATTGTTCTCATGTGGGATGTGTAGCAATGGTTTCTTTTTGGTGATTATATATGATTATCCATGCTCTGACTTGAAAAATAAAGTCAATAAAAAAATTAAAAAAATAAACACATAAGTAGAAGTCACGAAAAAGAGTATGCAAAATATAATGATTTTTCTTTTCATCTATCTTGCCTCCTCCTGGCTTTGTTCTGTCTTAAGATCAAAGATTCATTTCTAACACAGCCTATGACGTCTTTGCATAATCCATAAATATAAGAAAACTGTGTTTAAAATGTTGCAAGATATATATACCCATGGCTTTCTTTCACAGATGGCATGGCAAAAAAAAAATTGAAGGGAAAAAAAAAGCCTTATATACATGCTGTAAATGATAAAAGGAGAAAAATGAAAATTTGACATGTTAGTAAAAAAAATAAAATGGTGTAACCTTTAATTGAGAATTTGATATAAAACCTTGTATTTATAATATTTTTCCCATTTTTATAAAACCTTATGTTATGAAATTGTCTTATTCAATTGCTAAATAGATAATATGGGAGCATCATATTCTAATTAAAAATATGAAACCTTGTATTTATAATATTTTTCCCATTTTTAGTTCAAAAAAACTTATTGTTTTCGTATAACATCTTTTAAAGAATATTCCTTTTATTTAACAAGTAAATGCACAGTTTCTTAATAAAAAGAAACTGTTTTAATGAACATTTTTTTTACCATAGCATAATACGTATGTTGAAAGATACAATCAGAAAGCAACTGTGTTTTATATAATATAAAGATAAACATTTATATAATAATATAACAATAATAAATTATATAAAAATGTATATAAAATAATAATAATAGCAATAATAAATTAAATAACTATATGTAATTAAAAAAATTAGTGTTTGATTTGTATATACATAATTATCTTAAATGTTGTTGCTACTATTTTTAATTAAATAAATGATATATTAAAATAATTAGCATGAATCAAAAATATTTTTCTTTCTTTTTTATTGTAATTTTAAACTAAAAAAAAACGAGACATCTTTTTACTAGGAGGACATGACTCGTGTTGATAGACACATTCAGTAGCAGAGAGAGAGAGAGAGAGAGAGAGAGAGAGAGAGAGAGAGAGAGAGAGAGAGAGAGAGAGAGAGAGAGAGAGAGAGAGAGAGAGAGAGAGAGAGAGAGAGAGAGAGAGAGAGAGAGAGAGAGCTTACTCAAAAGATTACCATATGGGCAACGCATAAAATCGCTCAGTTGGAATATATAATAAGCTCCACGAACTGTTTTGTCTGTGGTTCCATTCCATTGTCGCATCAAATATAATATAAGTAGGTGCATGTCCCTTTTGGATTTGCCTTCTACCCGATCCAACTCCTCATCAGTTTCTTTATAATTACATACACATTTTTTTTTCTTTTAATAATTTATAACAGATTAATTGTTACCATCAACTTAACTCTACATATTTTCTTTTAACTATTTGGTAGTTTGCTATCAAGTTAACGGATTAATTGTTATGTGATTGTTACGGTTTAATTTGTTTTGAGTTTTTAAGTTGTCAGTATATTGTCGTTAAATATTTAAAAATAAAATTAATAAGTTTCAAGACAATTGGTAAATGATTAGATTTTTAAGCATATTGATAAGGATTCGATCATTTGATTATGTGCATGGAAAATTAGTCTCATGACTTTTAGTTATAAAAATATATATCTTGTTTTCATATATATATATATATATGAGAGTTTTGCTACCAATAATTATTATAAATGATATTAAACTCAAAACGTAGATGAAAAAAAATATAATTAAAAAAAAATTTAGGAAAGATAATTAATCAGGTTCCTCGATATAGATTAACAAAAAAAAACTAATAAATATTTCATATTAATATGATAATGATCCAAAAGAATGAAAATCTTATTACCCATAATCATCTATCCAACATGAGTAGGACTGTCATCTGGAAAGAATATTTGTGGATACATAACTTAATTAATTAAGGTCTTTTTGAATATATATATATATAGAGAGAGAACCAAATTATTCCAAGAGTAACTCTTTTAAAGTTATTCATCATTTTTACTATTCATTTTCTTTAAAATTTAATGGTTACATTAAGTACTTAATCTTAACAATTAGATTATGTATTTTCATCTTCTCCCATGTGATTTGTATTCTATTTTTTCCAAAATTAATAAATTAATTGCTGAGAAATATTTTATGCTAAACTTTTTTAATCCCTCTCTTATTTTGTTTGGGAATTGAGATGAAATTATTCAAATGATAATGTGTTATATAAGTTAATAAATGAATCGTTGCACTCTATTGGATGTTTATTAGAAGAGTCAAAGAGTTAAAAATATATTAATTATTTTTGCCCTCTAATTTTTTTAGGTTTAGTTTAGTTTTTTATTTTTAAAAGGTTCAATTTGATCCCTTAATTTATATATTAGGTTCAACTTAGTTTCTTTTTTTAATTTCAAATTAGATCTTTATTTCTTAAAATGGATTTAATTTGGTCTCATTGTTTAAAAATATTCCAAGATGACAAAAGAAAAATAAGATCAAATTGAACTCATTTTAAAAAATAAAGAACTTAATTGAACTTTTTTAAAACTAAATAGATTAAATTGAACCTCTAAAAAATAATTAGAGGACCAAAATAGTAATTAAATCTTAAAATTAAAAGGATAAAATATTAAAATTAATTAGTATCAATTAATTAAATTCTCTCCCTTTTTTGATTTTTATATTTTTTTAAAAATTATCTTCTAGGAACCATATCAATTTTTTTATAAAAATAATTTTTTTAATACACATATATAAGTAAGAAAAAAAAATTAGTCTCCTCAATAGATGGATCCATTCCTGTTAGTAAGTAACAAATATTTAGCGAATTCAATTGTGACCAATATATAGTTGCAAACCACATATTTTTGTTGTAATTGTTTTTGTCCAGGTATATATGCTATATTCTTATAACTGAACACCATTTTAGCCTTATTTCAGAATCTATAGAAGTCATCCTCACTTGTCCTTTGTATAATTTGTGGATTCCCCCCGGAATAACTATCAATAAAGCTAAAAAACCTCAAACCTCGAGTTCAGGCAGTAGACTGATGGCCTAATTAATTTAGTTTTTATTTAAAATTTAAGGTATTTAATGATACAAATTGCTTGAGGTTCTGAATTTAATTTGTTCGACATATGATAATAAATGAACAATCCTTGAAAAATGTAAAGAGTTATAAAAATACTTTTTATATTTTTACGACAATATGTATATGCATGAAATGAAATGAAGTAGACAACACGACAAGAAATATGCAAAAATTATTAATATTTATTGGGCAATAAGTTAAGAAGAAACAAATAGAATTGATTAAACACATTGTGGAACAAAAAATGAACCATAAACATGTTAAGATATATTAAATTATGAAAACATATTAAAAACATGCGTGAATACTTTTATTGGTACTATATATAATGTTTAAAATAATACAACAAATTATCATATGCCAGGTGGTTAATGCATCCATGTATAAATGTTTCAGCCTTGCAAATTGATATTGAGCTTCAGTATGTGAAAAAGCTGCAGAAAATAAGAACTACTTGTCCTTGTCGAATCTGAAAATTACTTTGGGTACCAACTTTACAAATGGTTTGTTCTCAAAATATGGTGTGTATATTCACATTTCAACAAATGCCAAAACTCTACAATTTTGAGGATTAACTTGTAAGAGAGATGCTATTCATGGATATATGCTTCTTAGTTTAGTCTTGTGTTTTCCCGTGAAGATGAGCCTTCAATTGTTTCTCACTTGTGACAGCAACCTGACATAATGCATAACTCCAATCGTGCTTAGATTTTTCTGGAAATTGCATGAATGATGCTCATTGTCATCAATCGCAGAATGTGTAATTGCTTTGCGCTTTGCAACATAACCATCACCATTTGACTTAGCCTGCAATATAATAAAGAAAATAACATATGCTCATCAGCCAATCAAGAGCTTCAACATCCTATATAATAACTCCATTTTCTATTTCAAATGTATGAATCATATATATATATATATATATATATATATATATATATATATATATATATATATCACGCACAAAATGGTTCCATTGACATGAAAGTTACATTAGTGCAATTATACCATGAAGAAAAATGTATTCTTCGATTTTTTGTTTGCCAAACAAATAGGAGGAATAATATTTTATTTTACTTTCATATTTTTAATAGTATTTATCAAAAGTTTATCCAAACACATGTGGTCTTTTTTAAAAAAAAAAATAATCTGAAAACAAGGAAGCATGCAAACTAAGAAATGAGAAGATATATTCTCAAATAAATTTACCAAGAAAGTTTTTCTATCGATTTTTAGTCTCCAAAATTATTTCCAAATCAATACTTATTAAATCGGTGTTTTCATCTTACTGTATCATGGAAATCAGTTCTTCAAATTATTTTACAAAATAGATTTAAAAATAAAATAAAGAAATCAAAACACAATCATCTTACTGCCTAATTAACTGTGTCAAAATTAAGTGAATAAGGGATATTGCAAGCAATTAAGCCACTATTCCGGAGTCATTTCCAAACAAGGTGACATTTGGTTAATCAAAAAACGAAAAGAGAAAACCTTTTTCACAATCTTAGCTCCACTAAAGAAGCAAGAAAAAAAAAATTGAAGACAAAGACAAAAACAAAAGCTCAGCATAAAATTACAATAATTTGGATTAAAAGACATGGAAACTCCTTCAGGAAGTGACATCCCCTCTGATCTTATCATTAATTTGGATTCTTGATGCTTTCTGCGATGTCATTTTCCTCTTAACTTCCTCCTTCAGCTCTCTCCGTCGTGATAATGCAATTTCATAAGCGATTATCTCTCTCTTAATTTCTGCCTTCTTTGGCTCCCGTTGTCTCGATTCAATCTTGAATTCTCGTTGGTACACATTGTCGACATTGCCTGGCAATGACATTGGTAAAATTTTGGATGTCAAAGCATTGCTAGGGAAACCACCAGACACATATTCAAACCCTAGAAATGAAATCATGTGGAAAAAAAATATTTTTTTAAAGAACAAAATAAAATGGTTTTCTTGAAAAGATGGATTGTGAAGAAAATTATGTGAACATTACCTTGTAATGGGTGCCCAAAAATATCTGGATTCATGCATGGGATAGTGAAAAGAGGGTTCAGCATTGGTGAAAGTGTCCTTTGGTTTTGACCAGCACAATACTTGAATTCCATGGAAAAAGTTGAAACGTTAGTTAAACAAATGAAAGGCTTGAAGAAAGACAAAGTGCTTATGAAATTAGAGACAATGTGTGAATGCCTTAAGTGTTGAGTTTGTGTGTGATTAAATAGGTCTAAGGGGCGGTGTTTGCGTTGGCATCTAATTAGGAGCGTTCAATGGCCAAGGTGTTGTGAATCATAATTAATTTCTCTCACTCTTTCTACAAAATTCATCAAATATTATTGACTTTGACCGTAGAAAAACCTAATTAAATGTGAAAAAATATGTTTGACCTAGGAAAACATTAAATATGAATAAATATTTACTATGTTAAAATTTGAAATATTTATTCCTTTGTACATTAAGCATTAAATATGTTTGACCTAGATAAATATTAAATATGAATAAATATTTATTTTATACAACTAAAATATATAATAATTAAATGTTTTGAATACAAAATTTGCATGTAGTTAAAAATTATAATTAATATAGACAATATTTTGAATACATAATTATGTATTATTTTAATAATAAATAATTTAAATTGTCATTTTTTACTTTAAATTATATATGCTATTTTTAAAAATATATATTATAAATTAATTTATATTGAGAGTTAAAAGAGTTAACGATGACAAGATGAAAGTTTGGAATAATTTTCTACGAAAAGGAATACTTGTGTTAATCCAAATAAAGCTTCACTTGGTCACTGAAGATTGGTTAAAGAATTAATAATAAAATATTTTTTTAGAAATAAATAAATTAATTATCATTTTTAATATTTTTAATTTTAATTTTTACTTTTTTTTTCTTTGGCCAGAGACGGTAAGTTTCCTCTAGTCCGTTGGGTCAATGACTAATCCCACTCACATTATATGATTGCCATTGATTAAGGAGAATTTTACATACAAAAAGAATAGAAAATAAATTCTCCCACTAAATTAATCATTTCTATACATATTAACATAACATAATCTTACATGAGTCAACCCTATTAATGAGTCAACCCTATTCATTAGATTTTTACTCTTACTATATCAATTTTATTAGCAAAATCTTTAGTATTTTTAACCAGCTAAAGGTATTTTATTTTTAATAAATGAATTGAATGCATAATATTGAATGTAAATCTTGACAAATATATGATAATAAAAAAGGAATTTGAAATATTGAAATTCAAAGGGGGAATTATTGTAATGCATAATTTAAATATTCAATTAAAATTTAAAAGTGAGACTTCATTTTCTTTTAGACTGAATCAAATAATTAGCTAGTTTTGAATATAACTTTGGATATATCTTTAATTTTTCACTTTACACATGTTTTTTTACATTAAAGTTAAATTTGAAAATGAATTTATCCTTTAAAAAATCATGAAAATCTATTTTGCTACTAGTATTATGGTCAAACTTAATAATATTTTCTTAGTTTTTATCTTATTAAGTACAAAGCTGAGTATAGTAAAAAAAAAAAACCCTCCTTTTAATGGTTATCGATCGTTTCAAAAAAAATTTTCGTCTTTGGCTGTATGCAATTTTCATTTTGCTATTTTTTTTTCAAAGAGTAAAATTCAAATGTCTCATTTAAATTGAATAGGTTAGGGACACTTATAGGAGTAAGTCACAAATGTTTAGCGAAGCAATTGTGAACAATATATTGTTGCTAACTATTTATTTTTGTTGTAATTGTTTTTGTCCAGGTATGCTATATGCTTCTAATTAAGTGAATACCATTTTAGTCTTATTTTAGAATCTATGCAAGTCATCTCACTTGTCTATTTATAATTTGTGGTTTGACCCCGGGATAGCTATCTGTGAACTTTGGAATACCAAAGGAGAGAAATTATGAAATGGAATATATTCATTGTGAAAAGAACATCTTACAATGCATAAGAGTAATTAATATATATAGTAAACTAGCTAACTAACAAATTCTTAACTTGGCTAAACTAATTCAGTTACAACTATGATTAACTAAGACTAACTAGAATTACTATTTACATCATGTAATAGCCCCCCACAAGCTGGACTATGAATGTCTAATAGACCAAGCTTGGAAATCAATGAATTGAAGGAGGGAGCAGGCAATGGCTTGGTAAGTACATCTGCCAATTGTGCAACAGAAGAAACTGGCAGGAGATGAATGAGGCCAGTTTGTATTTTCTCACGAATGACATGACAGTCAATTTCAATATGTTTTGTCCTCTCATGGAAGATGGGGTTGTGAGCAAGATAGATAGCACTTTTATTATCACAGTAGGCTGAGATAGGTTGATCAAGAGAGATGTGAAGATCCTTGAACAAATACTGCAGCCATTCTAATTCACAAGTTAAGCTAGCCAAAGCTCTATATTCTGCTTCTGAACTTGACCTGGATATTGTGGACTGCTTTTTGGATTTCCAAGACAGCATAGATGTGCCAAGAAAGACACAGTAACCAGTCACTGATCTGCGAGTAGCAGGGCAACTTGCCCAATCTGAGTCTGCAAAACCAGAGAGCTTGAGTGTGGAGGAGGAAGAATAGAACAATCCCTTGGCAGGAGCACTTTTGAGATATTTGAGGACTCTAATTGCTGCTGAGTGATGAACTTGTAATGGCTGAGAGATGAATTGACTAAGTTGTTGAACAATGAAAGCAATGTCAGGCCTGGTTGTAGTTAAATATAAAAGTCTGCCAACAAGTCTCCTATAGGCTGTTTCATCTTCATAAGGGGGTGAGTCACTGTCATGAAGCTTCAAGGAGCAATCAAAGGGAGTTGTACTAGGCTTAGTAGCCAATAAACCATTGTCCTCAAGCAATTCCAATGCATACTTCCTTTGATTGAGAAAGATGCCTTGAGTAGATCTTGCAATTTCCAATCTAAGAAAGTATTTAAGCTTGCCAAGGTCCTTGATTTTGAATGTGGAGTCAAGGAATTGTTTGACAGATTGTATTTCCTGCAAATCATCACCTGTCAAGACAATATCGTCAACATAGACTAAAAGAGCAGTGAAATGAGAATTATGTAGTTTTGTGAACAAAGAATGGTCAGCAGATGAAGGTGAGTATCCAAGGGAGATAAGAGCAGTGGATAACTTGGAGAACCACTGTCTGCTAGCTTGTTTCAGTCCATATAAGGACTTATGTAATTTGCAGACTTTATTAGAAGAAGAACCAGGCCGCAAGAACCCAGGAGGCAGATCCATATATACTTCCTCATGCAGATCACCATGAAGGAAAGCATTGTTGACGTCAAGTTGTTCTAAGTGCCAGTCCTTAATAGCAGCCACAGATAGAAGGGTGCGAATTGTGGTAAGCTTAGCAGCTGGTGAAAAAGTGTCAAAATAATCCACACCCTCTAGTTGAGTGTATCCCTTTGCCACCAAACGGGCCTTGTATCGTTCAATGGATCCATCAGCATGATGCTTGATCTTGTAAACCCATTTGCAACCAATTGGTTGCTTACCTTTAGGCAGATCAACAACAGACCAAGTGTTTGTGGATGCAAGAGCATCTAACTCAGATTTCATAGCAAGATTCCAGTAATCAAACTTACAAGCTTGTTTATAAGTTTTGGGTTCTATAAGAGAACTAATGGACAGACAAAAATGTTTGTGACATGGACTACATTTGTCATATGATAGTATAGAAGAAAGAGGGTAAGGAGATTTACCTGGATTAGATGCTGGCAGCATTGAGGATAGCAAATTGCAGTGGTATTCAGAGAGATAAGCAGGAGGTTTTGTTAGTCTATGTGATTTTCTGGTTGGTGCAGGAGAGGAGGTAGGTTCATTTGGTGGAGGTAAGGATAGTGGAAGATCTAGGAGAATGTCAGATGTGTCTAAGTTAGTAATATCAGGGTTGACACTGACAGGATTATTGGCAGGTGGAGGTGAGGCAAAAGGAAAGACAGTTTCATGGAAGATTACATTCCTTGAAACATAGAACTCATGGGTGATAGGATCATAAAGAAGGTAGCCTTTGGTGCCTTCCCTATATCCAAGAAATATGGATTTTCTTGCCCTTGGTGCAAATTTGGTTCTATGGTTATGTAAGGTCGAGGAGTATGCAAGACATCCAAAAACTCTTAAATGATGAAGGCTGGGAGGAGTAGAATGAAGCATTTGATAAGGGGTGAGGTTGTTCAAAAGAGGGGTGGGAAGTCTGTTGATAATGTGGATAACTTGTTGTATGGAGAGGTGCCAAAGGTTATGAGGGAGATGAGAGTGAAAAGAAAGAGCACCTGCTACATTCAAAATGTGTTGATGCTTTCTTTCCACGATGCCATTTTGTTGAGGTGTTTCAACACATGACCTATGATGGATGATACCTTTAGAAAGGTAAAAACTAGTCATGAGAAACTCAGGCCCATTATCACTACGAATACATCTGAGTTTCTTATTGAAGTGAGTTTCTATGAAGGAGGATGAAATTAACTAAGTGAGTTCTGGTGTCACTTTTATTTCTCATAAAGATTGTCCTCGTATTCCTCCTGTGTTCATTCTTCAACTGTTAGAAAATACTTATGGCCAGATATGGAAGGGGTGGAAAGAGGTCCCCATATATCAGCATGAATTAAATCAAAAATGGCAACAGATTTAGTAGTACTATGAGCAAAAGGTAAATTTCTTTGTTTAGCCAAATGGCAAGTATTACAAGGTTTATGATTGTCATTGAAAGTGACAAAGGGAAAGTAAGATGAAATACATTTGTGTATATGAGAACTTAAATGTCCTAGTCTAAAATGCCAAATGGTGGCAGGATCATGAGAGATGAAGGTGTTGATAGAACCAGGTGTGGGAGAGAAAACCAGAGGTGAGGTGGTGTCAAGCACATACAATTTGCCAATCCTCCTAGCTGTAAATCCAGTCATCTTGGGATGAAGTAGCTGCACAATTTTACAACAATTAAGGTAGAGTTTCACATCATATAAGGTGGAATCAAATAGAGTAGTAACAGAGATAATATTGACATGAAACGAAGGAAAGTAGTAAACATTATGAAGAACAAGGGAGTCATATAACAAAACTAAACCAGCTATTGTGGTAGTGACAGTGTCACCATTAGGCATGGTCATAGTTTTGGGTGCAATGTGATATGTGGAAGAAAAACTGTCAAAGATATGAGTAATGTGATCAATGGCACCGGTGTCAACAATCCACCAGTGACTGGTATTATTTGATAGATTCTTACTAGATGAAGGAGAGGGAGAGGTATGAGAGACAAAATTTGTAGCAAAAACAGAATTAACTGAAGAAGGTGAAGTAGATTGCAACTTGGATTGTTGGAGTAGCTGTAAAATATGAGTATATTGCTCTTGAATCGTGGACAAAGAAGCACTTGATTCATTTGTTGATGTGGAAGCAGATGATGATGAGGAAATGTGAGCAGAACCAGCATCTTGAACAGAGTTCACCACAGAGGCATTTCCAGAGGAATTGGACTTACGATGTTGAAAACCAGGAGGATACCCGTGCTTGATGAAGCAAGTCTCAACAGTATGATTGGTGTGATTACAGTGAGTGCATAGCCGGTTGCCACGACCACCGAAGGAATATCCACGACCACGACCACGACCGGAATTATTAGAAGGACGAGAAGGCGTTTGAGAGAAGTGATTCACCGACGATTGATTCTCAATTGAAGAATCAGTGGTTGAAGGAAGATTGAACTGGCGTTCTTGTTGAAGAATCAAATTGAATGCATTGTCTAGGGTTGGAAGTGGAGACATCAGCATAATCTGCGAGCGAACATGAGAATATTGATCACCAAGACCTTTCAAGAACTTGATTACCTTATCTTGCTCCTTGAATTTGCGTAAATCTGTAGCAGCACCACAAGAACACGGTATAGCACAAGTACAATCACGAATTGGACGAAAATTCTCAATTTCTTCCCAAAGCGTCGTCAATTTGGTGAAATACGAAGAGATGTCAAGAGTTCCTTGTTGAAGACGAGCTACTTCCTCTTGAATATCAGCAACGCGAAAAATATCACCCTGAGAGAACCGATTCTCCAAACTTTTCCATACAAGAGAAGCGCGATCACACCAGAGGAGAGATTTCACGATTTCTTCAGAGATTGAACGTTGAAGCCATGAGAGAACGAGGTTATTACAACGAAGCCAAGGTTCATAGAGAGGATCAGAGATAGGGGGAGGGGAAAGAGTTCCATCAACAAATTTGACCTTGTTCTTGGAGATAAGAGCCACCTTCATCGATCTGCACCAGATCTGGTAGTTTTTGTTATCAAGCACAGGTTGAACGAGAACAAGAGAAGGATTCTCATTCGGATGCATGTAGTATGGATTAGAGGGATTGGTATCAAAATCAGAGTAAGAAATCACCATTGTTGAGGTGATTCAGCAAGAAAGAATTGTAAAACGCGAAGAAGATGAAGGCGCGAAAAAATTGCGGAAACGGTTTCAAACTGATACCATGTGAACTTTGGAATACCAAAGGAGAGAAATTATGAAATGGAATATATTCATTGTCAAAAGAACATCTTACAATGCATAAGAGTAATTAATATATATAGTAAACTAGCTAACTAACAAACTCTTAACTTGGCTAAACTAATTCAGTTACAACTATGATTAACTAAGACTAACTAGAGTTACTGTTTACATCATGTAATAATATCAATAAAGCTAAAAAACCTTAAACCTCGAGTTCAGGCACGACACTGATCATAATTTATTTAAAATTTAAGGTATTCACAAATACGATTTGCATGTGTTTCTGGATTTAATTTGTTTATCATATGATAATAAATGAACAATCCTTGAAAAATATGTAAAGAGTTATAATAATATTTTTATATTTTTACCACAAGATGTATATGCATGAAATGAGGTAGACAACATTACACGACATATGTAAAAATTATTAATATTTATTGGACAATAAGTTAAGAAGAAACAAATACAATTGATTAAACACATTCTGGAAAAAAAATGAACCATAAACAAGTTAAGATATATTACATTATAAAACATATTAAAAACATGTGTAAATACATTTATTAGTACTATAATATTTAAAATATTACAACACATTATTTTTATAAGTACTTGTGTATAAGTTATTATTATAATTAAAAGGAAAATAGGATTAAACTATTCTTATATAAACTATAAGTTGATATCTTGGAGAACTTATTTAAAAAGTTGAAAAAACTTATAAACATATGATAATTAAGCTATTTTTATAAACTTTTCTAAACACTTGGCTAATACTTATGCCATAAGATAAGTCCAATTAAACTCTACATAAGCTCTTCCAAACAACACCATATATATTTGGCTTTTGATAAGGTTTTAGGTATGAATTTTGTGTATAAAAATTCTACCAAGAGAACTAGTCCTACCATACTTGTGGATGTTTCCGGCTTAATAAGATTATTTCTCTAGTAAAATATACTTAAAATTGTTGTGCCGGAGTCGCAAGTGACCAAATTCCGAGGTTGATGAAATGCATTACGGAAAAGAAGATGAACTTCAACAACAGAGCATGGAGTTAGTGGTGATCTGTAGAGACTCTGATGCCCAGGTCACTTTCCAATAGAATAACAACTATATTGTACGAGAGAATATGAACCTTAGAGGAGGAGAGTTATTGGTATTTATAGGTATTTTAGGATTTCGTATTAAAAAAGAGTCTTAGCACAAACCTATGACCTATTGGCAACGACCTTCATGTTGATGGTCAACGGTGGATTGAGGAGCTCATACTAAAGTAGGTGGTTGTAGGACACTAGACCCATGCTTGTGTCAATGACCCTAATGTTGAGTATGATGCCATAATAGTAGGCCTCGTTAATATCTAGTATATGCTACCTAGTCAAGTGTTTATATGTTTATAAAATGAGGATTATTCATAACTAGTTGACGTGAGATTTCTAATACACTCTTAAGTTGAGAAATGAATATTTTGAACATAAAATTTGTAGGACTAGTTACATATTTATGGATGATCTGATTACGACCAAATACACCTAACAATGATAATTAAGATAAATTCTAATATCATTTTAAATTTAAATTTAAACATAACTTAATCTTATAAAATCAATTTATGTAATAAAAATTTTGTACCTCACTTATATATTATTATTTTATCATATTATTAATAAGATCTTCTTGAAGGTATATAATTTGATGGACTTTTACCTAGTCCAAAACACCTATAAGATTTTAAAAAAGAGAAAAAAACGCATCAATGTTTACTTTAATTAACATGACATGCTTAGTATTTAACATCATTTAAAAATGCACATAAGATCTAAACCACACCAAGAAATTATTTATTGTTATTCTTCTAACAATTTTCAATTTTTCTTATTTATTTTGAAGGAAATATTTTATTATTATTTACATTACAAGAATTCGGATCTTATGATAGCCATGCAGTTGTAGGCTTGAAGCAATCAAGTACCAAGATCCAAGTGGGAACTATTATAGGGTGCTTATAGGAAGCAGTTATCTATCTAAAGCCTAATAATTTGCATTCTGTCAATTACCTTTCTCCTTTCCTTCTCAAAGTAGGCAGAAAGAAAGGAGGATGAGAGTCTCAATGTCCTTCAATTACTTTAAAATGAAGATGCTCTGTCCATCTCCTATGCACCGGTTGGAGTTGTCTTCGGTTGGTAATGCATCATCATCCACACACACACACAAAAAAAAAAAAGGTCATGCTATTATTGATTATACTAATTCGTGTATAAAGACACGTGGCAGCTTTTGATGGTCAACTTCATCAAGAGCTGAAGCTTTTTTGGAATATGATATGCTTTACACTTTAATTAGTTCTTTTTCAACCTTTTTTTAATTAATTATCCTGTCTCTCTCTCTTTGTTTTCTAATGAAATGATGATCATAACTGAAATAAAACAAACACCAATCTTTAGGTGATGCTGGCCCATCATTTGGTATTAGATACTTCCCGCAACTTGCTCTTCACATGCATATAAACTATGTTTTCGCTATTCGTTTTTATTTTATATAATTCATGAGTCGAAGCATGAATAGAAAGTGTGTTTAATTAATGGTCAAAAAAGAAAGTGTGTTTAAGTTCGTGTTTCAATAATTCAGTTATTGAAAATAATTTTATCTTTTGATTTGCAAATGAATCGTCAAATGAATTGATTTTGTGAAATCAAGCAAAATGGCGATCGCGCGGTGGAATGGAGATTGTCATAAAAAAAATAAAATTGTCATCTTGATTTTGCTTAAAGTTTCATATATAGAGGATTGCTTCTCTTGTAATTTTTAAGATTTTGAAATGATTCAACCATTTAACTTTAATGCAAAATTTGAAATTTGATTTTATGAGTTGTGTGTTAAAAACACAATATTCTTATATATTATTTTTTACAAGCCTTTTACTGTTATTAAGGTTTATCAAAATTACAAGTATATAATTTATTAAATATAAAGTAAAGCCCAGATCATTTTTTAATTTCCACTAAATTTTAATTAATAATACATTTTTCATTGGAAATTACCTTAATCTCCCAACAATTACATTAGAAACATTGAATTTTAATTTTTTAACTAATATTCTTGACACAATACTTATGATAATAACATGCATAACATCATTTAAATATGGAACGTGTCCTTTTGCCAGGATCGACGGGTCGGTTTATGAAATGTACGTGTAATATCTTACGATCCAGATTTTCAATTAAATTAAAAATTAATTTCTGCAATAACATTATTATTCCATCATGCCACATAATTAATTAATTGATCTCCCAATAATCCAATTTAGAACAAAAGGTTGGTGCTTATAATTAAAGTCTGAAATCATCCGTTATATATTCTTTTTACGATGTAAGGATGTTACCATGTCATATGATGAAATTATTTTCAAAGGATAAATCGTTGATTTGGTTTTTGAAAGTATAAGACTTTATTACTTTGGTATCTAAAAGTAATAAAATTGAAAACAGTTCCTGATATTGCAATTCATCCCTCACTTTAGTTCAAATTCAAAAAATCGTGTGATTTAGGTGGACTTCAAAAAAATAAAATAAATAATAAGTGGTTAAGTTTAGAAATTTATTTTTCTTCAAAAAAAATAATTTTGAAAACTTATTTGACAATATAAGAATTTATTTTTAAATTTCTTATCTTAAAGGGATTAATGCGACCACGCTTACACAATTAATGACTCAAATATGGTAATTTATCCTATTTTGAAATATTACAAGGGAATTATTTTGAAATAATTTACTAATATGGAATTATTTGTCATATCATTATCAAATCGTGAATTGACAATTTCTAGTGTCTTGTGATTTTTTTAAATAAAATGAACTAGCAGTCACATAAATCATATATTATCATTTGAATTTGAAACGCATTAGTTCAGGTGGTAACTTCTAAATTATTACTTATATAGGTTGACATGTTCCACATAAAAATGTCACATGAGTGTTAATTCAATTTTTTTTTAAAAAAAATTGAGCCACATGAAAATCACTTTTTAATGTGGAAAATTATTAAAAACAAAATTCCTAACGCACCACGTGTCAATTTGTGAAAATTATCAACGAGGGTGATACCACCTTAAGAAATACATTGAATGCTATCCATAAACTTGTAAATTCGCTTAAAGAGACTAGACTTAAATCCTACTAGTTGATAGTGTTCCTAGCCCAACATGGCTTGCTTAATTACAATAGATTATTTATCTTAAACAATTTCATGTCTAATAACTTGTTTTACTTTTGAAGTGAAACTAGTAACTTGGTGTACAATATCCTCACAAGTACTGCATAATCAGTAATTTTTGCCAGTTGAATTGGAGAGTTCTATTCAAAGTAGCCAAGTATCATTGAGGGTGGTGTCACCTTAATTAGCCAGCAATTTTCACAAACAAATTACACAATATGATGCACTAGGTGTTTTTTTTTTACAAAAAAAATTGCCACATCATATGATGATATTCAAGTAGTTTTAATTTATTTTTTCAAAGGAGTTGACACTCAGGTGTCATGCTACATGAGATACACTAGTCTAATCATAACAATATAAAAGTTGCTAATTGAATTTACACATTCTAAGTAGGTTCTTACTTCAAAAAAAAAAATGGTCAATCTATATGGCTATTTTGATAATAATGTAACAATAGCAACTCTAAATTTTTTTGTACATACTTTATGATTTAATCTCTGTTATGTTAATCAATCAAAAAGATTAAGTTAGCGGACAAAAGCTTTTTAGTTTGAGAATTTGAGACATTTAGTTGCATAAGTCTTTTTTGTTCTAAGAAAAAGAATACTTCTTACCTCATTATTCTTTTTTCAACAACCCACCTTTTGAATATAAGTATTTTTTGTAAATTCTTGCTAACTTATTCTAGTTGTGTAGCAGTTCTTTCATGACAGTCCCAATCTTTCACCATTCAACTATACTTTTTACATTTTAATTTTTAAATACACATATCTTGCCTCTCTCTCTCTCTATCTGGATGTATATACAACTTATTAAGGTGTGAAAATATCGTTTTCTATAACCATTTTGACTTGCTGAATGATCAAGTGTTGCTATAATGCTCCACATAGCAGAGTGTTTTGCAACCCAGAGTTGATTTGCTTATAGATTAAGGAAGTTTGTTAGAACACTATAATGCTATCAATTTTTTGCTCGTCTTTCACCATCAAAATATATTAAAGTGTGAAAAGTGAAAAAAGAACAAAGCGATATAACACATTTTGACTTCATCAATTTTTTCCTTCTTCGTCTCCTGCCATCATGTTGTGATTTAGTAGATTTGAAAGCACGAAGCCCCAAACCCTTTTTACTGTAAGGCCCCCTTACCTTTATTGTTAATTGAGTTTGCAAATGATAATATTTAAGTTAAACTAAACTAGACTTAAACACATCAATTTCTATCGCAGTCACATACCCCTTTTTTCATATAGTTCACATTATGATGTTGAATAATAATTTGTGGGATAAATAATTATTTTTGTTCTTAAATGTGTAATTTATTGATAAATGTATTTCTAAAAGATGTAAATACAAAATTTGTCAGTGAGATGATAAATGTATCTCTACGTGACATAAAGGGACAAATTTATCACAAAATTAATTTTCAACATGGTCATGCTAACTAGATTGCACGAAAATGTTAGTAAGATATCATTTTTGAATATAAATGTCAGTAATACTTTGTTGGACGAAAATGTTAGTAAGATATCATTTTTGGATATAAATGTCAGTAATACTTTGTTGGACGAAAATGTTAATATTTTTTTCTTAGAGAAAATTGTCAATAATTGTTTTTTGGACCTAAATGTCAATATATTCCGTTGGACCAAAATGTTTATAAGTTACCAATTTTGGACAAAAGTGTCAGTAATTTCATTTTTTAAGCGTAAAATATAATTTTATGGTAGATTTTCATTATTTTTTTATCGTTACAAGCATAATATCTTAATAATCACTTAAAAAAATATTTTGACAAACATAATTTAAAATAAACATAATAATATCAATAATATTGATTATAAACCATAATTTGTTTGTCACAATATAAATTATTCAAAATAAATATTGTACCAAAATACCAAAATATAATAAACAATGTAATAATTATTATAAATTTATCCAAATTATAATAATTAGTCACAATCTATTATAAATAAAAGATAAATTTATCTCATATTTCACTTCTTTGAATCTTGGTGCTAGGCAGTCTTGGTATGGGTATGAAGCTCATGTAATTTGATTGATTCTTGTTATGAGATACTTCATCTGGGATTATAATTCAAATTGGTGCTAAAGACCTAACTGGAGGTGGTCTGAACACAATTGACATTGGTGGAGGTACGAAGATTGTTTCATACAGCAATAATAAATAGCGATTAGTTATGCATAACATAATTTAACATTAATTAATCAATTAAATGTAAAAATCACTCATATGACTTGGAGTTGGAACACTTTGAGCTGGAGCACTTTCAGCATTAGGAGTTTGAGTAATTTTCAAATTAGTTGAAGGTTGTTGATCAACTAGTGGAACAGATTAAGAGTAGTTAATTTCATCCTACAAATATGTAACATAAAAATAATAAGAGCAACAAATAATGAACTCTCCAAAATTAATTTAAACATGTGAGTGTTGAAACTTTGATATGTCTACAAACAAGTAGACTAACAACAATGTTGATATGTGTTAGCACAGAGAATTCAACATTCAACCTAGAAATAATTTTCAGAATTGAGCAACAACAAAGAAGTTACAAGCAAGACTCAAACTAGAAGGCTTCCTTACCAAAAAAAAAATCAAAAGGCTTCTGCCAATTAATTACTTGGTGTCAAATCATTTGAACGGTCATTAACCAAAAAAAAGAAAAAAAATTCAAACTTATATAATAGTGGACAACATATTTTCTCTATCAACTCTAACACATAATTAGAGATTAAATGAGGTTATCAAAGCAATGAAACAAAATGCTCATTATCATGTGTAAATTTCAAAAATCAAAAGACATTTGTGAAGGGAAGAAAAAAGTAAATTTTATCTACACATGTTTTGTCCTTCTCTTCCCAACAATGGAAGCAGAAGGTTCCAAACCAAAGAGTCAAAGGGGTTCCAAATATATACAGTGCAAGCAAACTCACACAACCAAAATGCAACGATGACGACACCATTACGCCGACGATAGCAACAGTGCTGTTACGACCAACCAAAATGACATACACGTACAAGAAAAAATTGAAGAAAAGCGCGAACAAGAACAAACGAAAAAATGGAAGAGCCAGCGTGAAGAATGCAAACTTGGGTAAGCATGAAGAAGAACAACAACAAATGTTTGGAAAATGAAGCAATGGAAGGGCGCAAGAAGAAGAACAAGAGCCAACGTTAAAAAAAGGAAGCACCTTGGGGAAGCCAGAAGAAGAAAAAAAATGTTTGGGAAAGAAAGCAAGAAGAAAAAGAGGTATAAACAAGTGTGAACAATGAATTTTTATTTGAAATTGTTAATGCCACAAATATTCCTATTCCAAAGTGTGGGAATATAAGTCAATAAAATGTTACATGATAAATATGTTCCTTTGTGTCATGTTGATATTTTTGTCAGTGACAAATTTGTCTCTTTGTGTTAACGGTCGGATATATTTATCACACTTTTTACACTTTTGAAAATTAAATTTTATATTTACATCTTTTAAGGATATATTTGTTAAAAAATTACACATTCAAAAATAAAAGTAGTTATTTACTCTAATTTGCGTGAGCAGAGATCAAGATATTGGTACCTACATTTTCAAATTCCAATCCAGAAAAAAGCACAGCCAATGATAAATTAAGTTCAAAAGGGTTGAAAATATGCACACATAAAGACAGGAGTAAATCTCAAAAATCTTCAAATATAAACAAATGATTAAAATCACAAAACTCTTGATAATTAAAATCCACTGTTTCCATATGATGAAATAAGACAAATTTATACATCGCTCTCGCTCTGCCTCACCTATGTTCTAAAATCTCAATCCCCCAACAAATATGTATGTTTATAACCATATTTACACACAAACTACCTTTCTTGATTTGCAGGCCAAAAATTTAAAATTTAAATTTAAAACAGCAAAGTTCCCTAACCATTCTACAACATTACACGTGTGATTTGTGTATAACCCCTTCCTTCTATGTTCTTTGCTTTGATCTCTTCAGCACACCTTAGTGTTCTCTCAATGTGGTACCCTCCTCCAATGCTGACTTCCCTCTCCAAATGGCAGCAATAGCTCTCAAACACACTGACATTAACATGCAATTTGAAACCCATCATGAAAAGAAATTCAAGCTCCAACTCATTCAATTCATTTGTTGTCAACCCACCAACTCTTGCAAAGTATGAATTCCTGAAATTCCTGTCAAATAAGAAGAAGCCACTTTAGTATCATCACATAATGCCCTGTTTTCAATCCAAAGCAATTAAAGAAAATGGATGAATAAAAAGACAAATCATCATAAATTAACAATTAACAACAACAACCACCTAAACCAGGTGACCTAACAAAATGTCCACTTCCTTGTCTGTTAGCCAGTGGTACTCTCACTGATTGAGATTGAAAAGAAACAAACTTTGTCTCAATTTAACAAACCCCTCACCAAATTATTATCACGAAATTTTTTTAGAATTGATGTTAAAAAAATAGTTGCTATAGTACACAGAAATTTAAAGGTTCTGGTACAACTATTTTTGGGATAATAGTTGACTGAAATTGGACACACAAAAGGAGACTTTTTCAATTTCAGTATCAAAACTTAAATTTTTGAGGGTACCATAGATTTTTTCTTAAAAAAAATTTAACAACTGATAGAATTTTCATATCTTTAGGAATTCTTCTGCAGAGAATGTAACTATTAAGTTTGATTATTATTTCTTCAAAATTAATTCAATCCCACATGAACAGAACAATGAAAAGAGAAACAGAAAAGAGGGAGAAGAGCACTTACATATCTTCCACATACTTAGAAGCCACCATGATAGTTGTTATGAGAAGTCTATGCACATTTCTGGCATTGATTCTAAACCCAGGATTGTTTTGGCAGAACCGGTCAATATAGACATAGGCCACAACATACACTGAAGGTCCTGCCCTAGTGTACCTGAAAATTCTCTCTAGATAGGACTGAATGGTCAAATCAGGAATCTCCCTACAATCAAAGATGTTTGTGCTTATGGCTTTGGACAAAGAATTGGAGCAATTCTTCACAATCCTTTGTGTTCTAGCCATGCTCCTCTCAATGAGTGAAGCCAGAACATTTATCACTAATGGGGTGTTGGAGTCTTCTTTGTATGAATAGGAATAGAGATCATAGCGCAGTTTCCTTGGGGATATTGTAATAGAAGAACAAGAAGTCATGGGAAAACTTTTTTTTTGAAAGAGATTGATCTAATAAGCTCCAAGTCCAATAGGGTATTTGATGTTGAACAACAAGCAGCAAGTGATGATGGAGTTTGTGTTAGTGTTGAAGAAGGTTTTTAGAAGAAGGCTTTATATATAATAAAGGGGAATTGGGTTTGAAGAGGGGGAATAAAGAGAGAGAGAGAGAGAGAGAGAGAGAGAGAGAGAGAGAGAGAGAGAGAGAGAGAGAGAGAGAGAGAGAGAGAGAGAGAGAGAGAGAGAGAGAGAGAGAGAGAGAGAGAGAGAGAGAGAGAGAGAGAGAGAGAGAGAGAGAGAGAGAGAGAGAGAGAGAGAGAGGGGGGGGGGATATGGTTTTTTATTTTATTTTTATGATATTGTTATTTTGTATTATTTTATTGCTGTGAGAAAAAAAAAGAAAAATATAAACATGGGTTTTGGGCCATATGGAATCACGAATAGTGGGTGGAAACTTGATGATAAAAAAAAATTGAAAAATGAAAATTAAAAAGATATGAGTGCCTCCTCTTTACGATGGCAAAGTACAAACACACCAGCTAAGCTTTCTCTCTCTTCATTGCACAAAAAACAAGACAATGTCTTACACCATGTTCTTCACAAGTTTTGGGTGCATGAATGACCCTTAAATTGTAGCCATTGATTTTGTTTTTTTAAATAATCAATTGCAAGAAGCAATAACCTGGAACCTGCCGAACAGATAACTAACTATTGACCATTCATTTTTTTTTTATTACTTGACCCATTAGGTGTTTTTATTTTTCATTTAATTTACTCCCTTCTCCGAATGGTTGTGGACTTGCGATGGTGCCGGCCTCTACCCTTCTGATCATTTAGGGGTGGTATGATTGTGAGGGAGAAATTACTATTCAAGGGAAAATTAAAAAAAAAATAATGAGTCTCACATTAAATATTTCTTCTTGTTCCTCTTTCATTCTCTTTTCTTCCACTCAACCAACCAAAATTAACCTAATGCATGCGAAACTTACACTGCACCGGCATAGTAGATTAAGATTACCTAGCTAGGGAAAGTTAATCAGCAGAATTACCATTACCAAGGAAAGTTCATATTAATATTGGTCTTGTTGGCCTGGTTATAACCTTTCAATGGTTGATTTAAAATGATTCTATTAACTCTTTAGCTAGTCTTAATGTAAAGGAGTCGAATAAGGCCTTTTTATATATATATAATGACAACAAAATTAGAATCTTAAATTTTATGCAAATTTGAACAACAGACATTTGTTTTTGATATTTTGGAAAATCTAAAGTAACTATCACTCAAAAGTTAAAGATTGATATTTTAAAATATTAAGATTTAATTAAAAGATTAATTTTTTAGTGAACATATACCTAAGAAATAAAGTTATATCTGTCAATTTATCAAGTCACATTGATATATGTGTATCTATGGATGAAACATTAAAAGAAGAATAGAATAGTAAGCAAACGTGGAGCTGGCTCATGACCCAGTCATTATTTTGCTTTTACAAAAGAAAAATGTTTGTTTTACTTTACTATTTTTTATACAATATTTTATATAAAAGAAGGAAAAGACTGGAAAATAAAGTAAAAAAACAAGGTAAATAAACAATGTAGATGAAGGCGATAAAAAATAATATTATATAAATAATGTTCTTTTTTACAAATTTAAGTAATAGTAGTACGTGATTCTATTATAATTTTTTTCCTGGGATTGATAATGTGAAGATGAACCTTCTTCTTGTCGAACTTTAATGTAGCAAATGTAACATCGCAGAATCCTCCAATAACAATGTTATATAGCTGGCAGATTATTGAGTGGGTGTTTGGGACCTACAAAATTAAAGCACACCTAAATGTAACTATAATCTAACAAATTGATTAATATTTTAACAAATACATGCTAGTTTACATTCAATACATACTAATTCACGTGAAGACAGGAGGAAAGTGTCATTTTCGTTTTTAAATTGAGTATTGATCATTGTCCTTTGCCTTGAAGATTTGTGCTGTTTGCGACTCCCTGTAGCATTTCATGCGTAGAACTCATAGTTATAGGAGAAAATTTAGGTAGTCCAAAATCATTACGTAGTTACGATTTTATCTAATTTTTGAGTCACACATACTCAAAATTTTCAATTTACACGAAAAAATTGATAACATTTTGCATACTCCTATGGAAGATTATAATAATCTCGGATTATTTAATGTAGTATTTTCTATAAGATGTCGATGCTAACACACGTGCAATGGGTCTACCTTCAATCCTACGATCTTGGCTTTAATTTGTCACTTAAGCTTACCACGTGCATTATCCTCGTAATCTTCTTCGTTCTTGTTTCTTGCATCCTTCTCGGGGGGAGGGAGAATTCTAGTACATAGAGCCTTTGCTTCATTACTAAAAGATTATTTTTACCAGCGAAGGAAAAATTAGTATTTAAGATTTACAGAAATATGAGATGTATGTACTTTAATCTTTACATCAACTTCTCCTGTTGTTTAATTTAAGATCTAATCTCTTTTCAGAAAAAAAAAATTAAGATCCAATCTAGACTGTTTTATATTTGTACATGAATCTAGATTGTTGTTGAAAAATAGATTATTGTTTAATTTAGTAGTTGAAAAATATTAAATGTAAAAGATTGATCCGTTTTAAGAATTGGAGCGGCATGCCACGAATAAACTTCCAACTTCTTACCTTGTGATGAGATTGACCCATTACACCATGTCACCATTTAATACAATTATTTTGCCATGTGAGATCGTATATATATATATATATATATATTAATTTTTTTATCCGTAAATATCAAAGATAATGTTATGAACTTTACAGCAAATTACTTATATTATTAAACCACCTAAGTTAGATCCCTTAACACGGATATATATTAATTAATGAAGAAAAAATATTATTTCTAACATATATATTAGTAAGATTCATTTAAATACCTGTCAAAAAAGATTCATTCAAATAAACAACTTATTTAAATACTTAATTATTTTTAAATTTTTACTACATGATAATTTAAATTTAGCGGAAGATTTATTCAAACAAATTTAAATTACTTGTTCAAATGAATTAGTTTCATAAAGAAACTTATTGAAATGAGATAAAGAAAATTTATAAAAATCGTAAATCGTTTTCATAAATTTGAACAAGTTTTGTAAAAGTTATTCCAAACACTTCTTTAGAAAACACAACTCAATAATCATTTATTTTTTTTGAAGTTAAACCATGTTGCATATATTAATCAAGGCTGAGAAAGCCAATAATACATCATGGTTTACCATGGATTGGATGTGAGATGGAATATCCTCAATCCAAACCGAATCAAAAGATGAAAAAGCAAGTGTAGCAAGACTATGAGCTACGTTGTTTCCTACTCTTTTCGTATGCTCTATTCTAGGTAGTTATGAGTTTCCCAAAAAGTGTTTCATTCAAAACCTTTACACTCCAAAAGAAGGTCTTTCGCTATTTGAAGGCTCAATCTAAGGGACATTGCTTCTGCAATCTGATGAGGTTAGAAGCATGAAGGATCAAAAGAGGTTGCAGCAGCCATTATCTCTCCTTGACAATTTCTAAATATAACACCCATATCTGTGCCTCTTCCGATTTGAACAAAGGCATCAAATTTAGCTTTTGGTATTAACTGGAGAAGGAGGATTCCAGCCATGATTAGCTTGAGAGATGCAACGCATGCAGCAGCTCTTGACAAAAGTTGAGGGGCATTGGAATGGATTTTTTTATCAAAGACTATTGGGTTTCTCCAAATCATTATATATCTTGAATAAAATTGCAAAGATACAATAATTTTCTTTAGAGGTAGTATATTATTTCTGTATTATTGATAAAAATATATATTATTAATTTAATTTCTTTATTAAATATTTAAATCACATCTTTATCTTTTCCTATCACATGACTCAATTTAATTATCTTGTAGTTTTCTTTCTTCTTTGTCTATTCTCTCTTTATTGTGATTTCTTATTTTCTTTGAAAGGGGTTCGTACATGTTCTCAGTGTCATTCATACAATTTGCAGCCTTTATATATATGAAATTATAAAAGGCTTCAGGAATGACACGCGATGTATATATAATCTAATAGAATATATATCTACACTTTAGCATGCTTACATAAAGTGGCTGAAGAACGAATGAGATATTGGCACGCCTCTGACTAAAGTTTCATAATGTAGCTCATGAGTAATGACAGGTCAAGTTCCCTAAGAAATTGATTGGATAGGCATACTACTAGCATGCAGTGAACAGGAAAAATATCAAATATTAAACGAGTCAAATATATATCCACTGGGAAGGACTATAAAAAAATTATATCATCACATAATCACAAATGTCATATATAATAATTTATTACTTTGGATAATATTTATCTTAAAAATTATATTACTAATAATTTCAAAATAATTGTTAAACTCATTAAAAAGGGAGTACATAGGAGATATATTATTAGTACTTAATTGTATTTAACTGTGTTATGCATTAATAAATCGGGTGTACTATTCATTTTCCAGAAGATAAAAAAAGAGAAATCTACTTATAAGATCCGATAAAATCAGATGTTCAAGTTGACATGCTAAAAGACAATTGTTTTTTTTTTTAAAAAAAAAAAAAACATTCCATCTTTCTTTCTTATTGATTGAATGACAGAGCGATTCAACATCCAATTGCAACTAAAAAAAACTGAACCTGGTTAAACAAAAGAGCGAAAGACTAGTCTTTGGGTTTAATTATCTTTCTAATTAAAAATGTTAGTACAGGAATGTGACTCCGTGAGTGGATGCTAAATAGATCCTTATAGCTAGAAAAGTTACAATTTTAAATACTTATTGTATGACTATGGTGGATTGATGAAATAATTCATGTGGAGAGATATTATATTTGCATAAATCAATAACTATCTCACTTTTTTCATTAAATTACTTCACATTGTAGTCATTTATTTGGGCGAAATGCACATAATGATGACAACATGTATTTGCCATTGCTGATCTAAGACTTTAAAGTTTAGAAATAAACAGTTCACGTACAAGATATGAAAACAATTACAAGTCTATTTTAATTTTATTCATTCAAGCCGGTTAAACCATTTCAGTTTCTCTTATGGGTAGGGTAGTTTAGGTAGTTATGACAGCTGTATAATCACCTGGCTATATGGAATGATGTTGGGTAGTTTTGGTAGCTATAACTGCAAAATGATCACTTGGCCACATCACATAACTTTTATGATATTGAATATGTTAGATTTAGGATTTAAAATTAAATCAAAATAAATAATAAATAAAACATATCTCAAATTGACAATTAAACCAAACTTATAAGTTTTAAAAATATGAGGATTATAATGTGTTAGGTTTGAATTTTGGAAATTCAGTTGTATTATGGTTGATAAGAAATTTTTTTATCATTCTTAATAATTCTACCCGTTTAATTAAAGATAAATAAAATGAGTCATTCTCTCAAATAAGTAAATTTTTCACTTTATTACCTTTTGTTACATTATTTGATATTTGATCAATCATAATTCAATTATTAGTCCAATAAAAAAATATGCATTGGTAACCCATAAAGTTTGTACCTAGAATATTCTTGTACAAATTCTCTAAACTCCTCATTACTAAACCAACCCTAGTAAGTCAAATCTAGAATCTAGCATTCCTCGAATTTTATATCATTTATTAAAAATCAAATTAAAAAAAACAAGGAAAAATTACCACAATACTTCTACAAATTCAGGATTTTTTATTTATTTTATATCCCTATATATAGTAATTTTGATAAGTTTGGAAAACTTTACTTTTTGTATCGGTTGATTACTTTCAACAGAAATTCAACAGAAAATGTTATTCATTTTGCATTTAGTTATATTTTTTCCCTACAAATATCTTTCTTTGGAAGCAATATTATTCTTTGATTGAATAAATATTTGTGCTTCCTTCAAACATTTTAGTTTGCCATGTTACGAGATACTAATCCCCTTTATGCTAGAATCTTATACCTTCATTGGTGCATTTAATTAGTTGTGCTATTTACCGTTCATCCTTCACCGGTTAAGTCTTGAAAATAGGATTAGTTAAAATATAGGCCACTTGCACCTATGAGGAAGGCCACATATTCAGGAGAAACTAACAAAAATAACAACACGTCTTTATATAATTTCTCTAAAAAGTATGAAATTAATTTCATGATTTATTGATTGAAATAAAAAATTATAATTGATTTTATAAATATAAAATTAAATATTACTTGAAAAATATTAAATTTTATTTGTGTTTCTTTTTCTTCTGTTCAAATTTATATACATCCTTATATGATCGACATTTTAGCTTAATTAATGAAATTTGGTTTCTTAAAAGAAAACTAGAGATTCATATATAATCATATTTGTCCAAATTATATAATTGTGCGTGATACTTTGGAGTAAAATGATATATATATATATATATATATATATATATATATATATATATATATATATATATATATATAATTTCCAATTAATCTGAAAGATTAAAGGTGCCCCTAAAAAAGCACTGGGACATTGACCAATGGGCGCCTTTCCATTACAATAATTGAGACTTCGATTTCATTGTCTCCCGCAATATCTATTCGAATATCAAGTACAGAATTAGGAACCGACATGCATAATTGATTTATAAATAAAGTACTTATAAATTATTTGATGCAGAAAAGAACAAAACTGAAAGGTAATTAAAGATGTAGAGGCATGAATCTACCCACAGATTTATGTATGTATATATATACATATAGGATTTTGGTGGCCAGAAGATCAAGCATATTACAAGGGTATATTGGCATGTATATATAGTTTTGGTTCCAAGGAGACATAATCTTGCACCAGTCAGAGAAAACTAGGCTTGGACATATTCTATTGGATCTTTTTTCCAAGGACCTGAATAAATGAGACAAATATTGAGCTTATTATATTGGATTTGAATGATTGATACATTTAGCTACAGTATGCAAATTAAGGTAACCATGTCACAACAAAATGTACTCTTGTAGGATTTCTTCGAAACAGATCTATTGATAACTTTTCCTCTTCGTATGTCTTTTAACACAGTTAGTGTGGAGGCAAAGTGCAACAAACAAAGTTGAAAGTATGTTTAATTTCATATAATATTTGTTTTGTAGAAAAAAGCAATGTTTTTAAAAATTAATAGCTAGGGTTCATGACTATAATTTTGATTGCAACATTAAGATTTTATTTTAGTGTCCTGGATTGTAATTGAAGTTGCATCATTCACTTTAATTTGTCGGCAATATCAAAAAACAAGAAATTGCTACCATAATTACAATTTAAAACTTTGGCAATAACAATTGGGCGTGGTAGTATATGAAGAGAAAATCAAAGTCTGGATGGAGAACTTTGAAAAGGACATGCCACTATAAAAGAGCTTTTTATTTAAAAATAATAATTTTTTAGTTTTTAGTTTTTTTTTAACTAAAAAAACTCAAATTTTTTCACATTTTTTTCTTTTACATTTCATTTACACGTACTTTTCTTTTTATATCTCCGGTCACATCTTTTTTTTTTCTTCTTATCTTGTTTTTTTTCTTCTCTATCTTTCATACACACATCTCACATTTCACGAGTGTGAGAAAATTATTATTTTTTAAAAATTACTTCTTTGAAACATCAAGAATATATTGCTTTTACTGTAAAAAAAAGAATATATTGCTTTTTCTGTTTGACTAAATTTTGTCTTTAGTGAGTGAAATTAAATAACCTTAATTATTTTATTAAATTTAGAATATTCAACAGCTTATTTTAATTTTTGTAAAAAAAAAACAGATTATTTTAATTTTTAAACATAATCTTGAATGACAATCATTTTGAGACTGAAGGGAGGGAGTAATTTATGTAACAAAGTTCGCACGTCGACTCCTTTGATCCTTTAATTTTCTTTTTCCCACATTGTAGTTTTTTTTGGTAGATTTTCTCAATTTAATTTAAAGTTTAAGCTATAAACTTGAAATTGTTAGTTCTCTAATAAATATAATGTTTTTTTCAAATAACTGAAAATGGCTGTTGAAAAGTGAATAATTGTGCAGATTAAATTATTTTTAAAGTTTATTATTGTTATAACAAGTGATAAAAGAGACGGGAACATGAATGTAAGGATAGAGCAACTAAAATTTAAGTTTTATAGTCATCATCAAAAAAATTATTAGTTTTTATAAAACAAAAAAGTCTCAAATGTACCTAAAATATTCCTATATAATATTAGGAAAATACCTTCCAAAATTAATGTTTAATTTTTTATATCCTGAAATACAAAAATTTAAACATCATTTTAAGATGTATTTTCCAGACAGACATACAATTATAGGTCCTGAAAAATATTTTCCTGAATACAATTTTAAGTTTGTATTCAAGAAAGTACTTTTTAGATGTCAAAAAATTTTAAAAAGTACTTTTTGGAATTTAATAAAAAAAAATATGTTACATTTATTCTAAAATCTAAAAAGATGATCATTTCAATAAAGTGACAGATAAATAAAGTATTAATGTCTATACTCTACCACTTGAACCTCTAACCAAATTACACAACATGTGTAAATCATGTATGAAGATTCAAAACTTGTAAATACTTTTCCTAATTTGTATTAAGATAATAAAGTTATCAAATAAGTAAACCCAAGAAGGTGAGGAAGAAAAGAATGTTTTGTTGTCATGAAAGTAAAAATTGGAGTGAAAAAAAGGAAAGATTCTAATGAAAGAAAGGGAAAATATTTTGTTGTCCTAAAAGGAGTGCATTGTTGGGAGAGGGGGGGGGGGGGAGTGTATGATGGTGTGAGGAAAATAAAAAGATTTTAGATAAGACTCCTCTTTGTTTTTGTGGAATTATGACAATCGGTAGGGTCCTATAATATCTTTCCTCGTATCTATATTTTGAAAAAAAACACCTATAGCCGATGTCATACCTGTGCGGGTAACAACTTTAATCTTCATTTTTTACTTCCATGACAACAAATCATTCCTTTGGACCTCACATTCTTGGTTTAGTTATCTAATAGATTTATTATCTTTCTACAAACTAGGAAAAGTGCTTACAAGCTTTGAATATTCATATATGGTTTGCACATGTTGTATAATTAGGTTAGATATTCAAGTAGTGGAGTATAGATACATTGAATGCTTTCTTTGTCTGTCACTAATTATCATCTTTTTGGATTTTGAAATAAATGCAACATGTTTTTTTTCCATTAAGGTCTAGAAATTACTTTTCAATTTTTTTTTACTTCTAGAAATTACTTTTCAAAATACAAAATTAAAATTGCATTCAAGAAAGTATTTTCTAGAACTTATAATTATGTATTTGAAAAGGTACATTTTGAAATTGATGTTTGATTTTTTGTATTCCGAATGAAATATAAAAAATTAAATATCAATTTTAGAATGGACTTTTTTAAATGATGATATAGAGGTATAATGAATATTTATACTAGTAAAGAGAATGTACTCAGAAAAAAACAAAGAGTGAAAATAATAAATATCTAAATTTTTACTTTAGACTCACTTATTATTGGATTGAAAGATACACCTGGACTAAAAGCAAGACATATATGTACCCTCCCATCTAAGATATAATTAGTTCAAGCTTATGTGAATAATTGAAGGAAACACTAACCGTGATATTGCAATTTGAATCATACACATTGAATCACACACGTGAGTGCTGGAAGAGCTAACAAGAATGAGCTAACATGAGCAAAAACAGAACTATGATTACAGGAAATAAGGTAAGCCTGGAATGCAGAATTGAAATTGTGGATAATAGAAATCACACATTTGGCGGTTTCGCATTATAGGTTCATGGGCTTGTCTTAAATTTGATATATTTTTTCTCATAGGCATTTTTTTTTATTAACATGGTAATTACAAGGGTTACTCGACCCAAATTACACCATTTAAGACATAATAAAAAGGATAACCAATTGCAGTAAACCCTCCCCACACCCTCCTTTCAACCACATTACTCCCGAGGCAGCTTAATTGAGGGGAAGCAATGTATCAATTTCCATGGTTGAGTTTCTAACACAAGCACACAAGTTTGAGTTTTACTATACTAATATACAATTTACAACCTAGCTCGCATCTAGATAACATTTTTCTTCTTCACTAATAAATCCAGTAATTAAAGGGCTAAAAAGCCACGGAAATATATTTTCATTCTCTTTAATTTCATTCTGGCAATTTCACGTGACAGCTCTAATTTATAATTTTTCTGAACTTTCTTGTTGCCCATTCTACGCTTTATTGCCAAACAATAACCATTGGCGGAAAAAGCACATTTAAGGTCCAACACAAAGGTTACTGGCTCCTAACCTAAAAGATGGTGGGAACTGATTGGGACACTAAAATACTGGTACATCAACATTTTTTTTAAATACCAAAAATGTCCTTATGAATATTTTTTATTACAAATAGCAGATCAGCTTTTTTATTTATGCACTGTCTTCTTTTTTTTTTAAATCTCACTCCCTTAATATAACTTAATGTAACTTGCTTAGCATCTTTATGTGAGTGTTTGTTGTTTAGTGGTGCATGTACGTTGTTTTCGGATATACGATAAAGTTCATTGATTTTTTCATCGCCAGAGAAGAACAAGTTCATATTAAAAAAATTCAAAACATACATATTGATAATCCAGATGGTTCATACGGATTGTCAATCCATATGTTTTGAATTTTTAAAAAAATTATAATTTTTTTATAATCTTTTTTATACATTTAATTTATTTACAAAATTTGATAATTAAACAAATTTGATATTGAATTGGATGTTATTTGTACATGTTTATTATAGTAATTAATAATTAAATAAATTTGATATTTAATTGAATGATATATTTAAATGTTTATTATAACAATTGACAATTAAATAATTTTGGTATTTTTTTACATATGTAATTTGATATTTAATTAACTGGATGTTTATTACAGTGATTGAAAATTAAACAAATATGACATTTAATTGAATGATGTATTTAAATGTTTATTATAAAAATTGATAATTAAATATATTTGATATTTTTTTACGTATGTAAATTTTTATTTACAATTTATATATGCGAACAAATGAATTATTAGATAAAAAGTAATTATCACAAAATTTATTATATAAATTTACATGTGCATTAAATATACATTAAAATTTTTAGTATTATATATAATAACATTAATTATTTTATAGCATAATTGATCTATTAAATCAATTGGTTAGAGTGTTGTGTTAGTAATGCGAAAGTCATATAGGTTTGATTCCTGTTGACCATTAATTCGTAAATTATATTTTTGAAAAAAAAATCCTATGAGCTTCTTACGGTTTGACAATCCGTAGGCCCAATGCGGATTGTTAATCCATAAACCTTGGCATTCCCTATTGGACTTACGAAAGGGCAAAATCAAAATTTTGCATGTTATGTGGGGGTGTTCCAGTAAAAATTCTGGGTGCCCTAGCATTTCCCAAAGATGTTATAGAGAAGCCCAAAATCTACAAAAATTTGATTTTCTTAAAACAAAAGAGCCTCTTATGGGCACCCTCCAAATTTACTCTTTATCACCTTTCAATGTTTCGCTCTTGATTTTTTTTTTATTTTTTACGAAAATCCATTTGAAGGAAACATATTTCCATTGATTACGTGTACACAACAGAAACATTGTACTGAATAAATTGATCTCTGTTGCATCGTCGGCGATGATCCAAAGCGTTGGTCCTCCATTAGTCATTGGGCTGAGTACTGGTACAACTCCTCTAAGCACAGCAGTGCACCATTGCCTAGAACCGCAACACTTGAAGATATCCTCTGAGTATTCTCTTTCCCAATGCATTTCTCAGAAGTTCTCTCTACGCTACCATGGACCCTTTTAAGTATAGTTGTTATGGATTGGTGAAGACTCACCCTATAAATGAGTTAATCTAACTCGGATTAGTTAAGATTTAGTCTAAAAATAAATAA
This sequence comes from Glycine max, assembly GCF_000004515.6. NCBI lineage: Eukaryota > Viridiplantae > Streptophyta > Magnoliopsida > Fabales > Fabaceae > Glycine > Glycine max. The sequence continues at coordinate 3,928,024 of NC_016090.4, forward strand.
TAAATGACTTGCCTCGAGCCAACACAGAGGGTTAAACAAATTATCCCATCAATTCAATTAAAATTTTTAAAAAAATTATTTTTTTAAAAAGAAAGAAAATTAAACAAAGAAGCATTTTAAAAAAAAATAAATTTGAATAGATTAAAAAAATATTAGTTAAATTAAATTTTTTCACCATCCACAACAACACCTACAACAAGACATATTACTACAATAAATTTACATATAATAACAAAATTTTAAAAAATAATATTACAACACAATAGATTATTTTCTTAAGTGAGTTAGATTGATCAACTTTGAAATCTGAAAATAATATTGTTGGTCGAATTGTTCAAGCTGGTTATGAGTTGTGCTGGTTTGCACCCATCAACTTTGAAATCTGAAGCAGAAGCCCAGGAACAAGAACAAGCTAACATGGAACATTCACCCATTTCACAACCAATCACCACAAGGTAGCTTGTTGACTCCCCATATATATAGTGCATTCCTAGAACCTTGAGGACCTCGTGTGAATTGTTATCTCTTTTTTACCGTGGTAATTTCAGTGCCATTAGTGTCCTTTTTCATTCCTAGAAGCTTCCAGGAGTTGTTGCCTGTTGTTGGTGACATCTCTCAAATTTGGGTTTAATAGTTTGTATTAATTAATCATTTATGAATGTGAATGGAAGCACTGAAATTTTATATTTTCTTAATTTTTTTCTTTTTTCTAAGGAGATCTGATCTCATTCTTGAATTTGGGATCCTTGAAGAGCTTATCAGTTATCTGTACCAAAAAAAAAGTCTGTCCATGCATTTAATAAATTTTATTGTTGTTTATGTAAGCGTAACAAGTGCAGATGGTCGATCGGCATCCTTAACATGTTAACAAACACAAAATATCAAGATGCACATATTGAACATGGACTTCATCATCAATGTCAGAATTTTCGTACCAACTATTGAAGATCCTCTCTATCTCGATCATGAACAACCATATATATAGTACTGTTTTCTTCCATTGAATCAGAACAATTTTTTTTACTCCATAATCAGAACATTCATCTGCTCGATCTCATTGATAGAATATAAATAATAAATAAATAAAAACAATAAGATAAATTATCAGCACCCCAAAGAAAACTAGTGGTCATGTGTACAAGATTATAAGAACGAATATTGGTCATATGTTGGAAAGGATTGAAATGTCTCCAATTATTGGTCTAAATCAAACAAAGACAAAACACCCAACCAAGGTTTTTTAGGCTTTTGTAAAAGAGATCGGCAATGGAAGGTTTTATTTAATTTGTTAATTTTCATGATAAGGAGCAAGTTGATAAGGTTCAGTACAAATAATTTGGATGATCCTCATCTTGAAAAGCTTTGTGATTATTTGGAGAAACGTCAACGTTGGTGATCGTGCGTGATACAGAATAATTCACGAAAAGGATTTTTCATCTTAACAACTATATATTTGGTTTTTTGAGTAAAATGATATGTAGTTAAACAACGCCCTCACACTCACACATATATATGGGGTTGATATGGAGGAATAAAAATTAAACTGCAGAAGCTATTTATAAATCTACTTGTACAACATTTATTTAGTAAAAAAAATGAATTTTAAATTTATTGTCCGTTGTTTATCATAAAAGACAATTGTTAATAATTGATCCATGAAAAATTGTATGGGTCATAATAAAAAAATTACTTAACCATCTGTTGGTTTAAGTAGCTAATAAATTATGTTTGAAACGGATGATAAAGGGGTGGTCGATAAGCTTAATTCAAATGGCGTTGATCACTATGAGTTGGGCACTATTCTAAATAGATGCAGGACAGTTCTTTTTCAGAATCCAACGGGTTTGCTCATGGAACTTGTTAGGGTTGTCCCATTATTTCCTAGTCTCTATTCTCAACATCTAAGTTATGTCATGTACTGAACAATTGATATTAAATGAAATGATATAAGTATTTTTTCGTAAAAAAAAAAAAGTAGTTGGTAATTTGATTTTTCTTAAATAAGATTTTAAGTTATGAAAAAAAAATAATATTAAGTTTTATATTTTAAATAAGTCTAGCAGCTTATTCGACTAAAATTAGTTAGCTGCCTGATATGATTTGAAGTACTGAGGAGCTTAGACAAAAACTAGTGCATATATCGTTAAAGATCATATTTATGTAAGTGTTCGGTACGTGTCCATCATATGACAGCATGAATTAATACTTAAAATATTTGTAATATTTATATAAGATATTTGTTTTTCTTAAAATCTATCATCATATAAATTGTAAAATAGATCAAAAATGCTAAACTGTCTTTAAATTAATACTTAATCCCTACCCATGATATGGTCACATTCTTTAAGGTTTCAACATCTCATTATAAAATCTAATCATCTATCGACCTGTACTTTTAAGTTTAAATAGGCTCAATAAGAAATCAGTTTTTAATTTTTTTAAAGACTAATGTTAATTGCTAATTTTTAGTGGAAGTGATTTAAACCGACTTCTTTCTTTAGGGATGGATCCAAAAGCCTGTTAAAGGAGACTAAATTTTCTTTAATTTCTTTCTTTATAATTATTTAAATGTTTAACTTTTAATGAATAATAATTTTAAAAAAATATTATTTTAAAATTAATTTTTATTTTAAATGTTAATAACATTAATTATTATCATAAAAGCAACAAACACACAATTATTACACAGATTTATTTTAGTCACCTTGATCATTAAAGTAATATTAACAAACAAAATTAATTTTACATAACTTTACATTAACCTTAAATATTTTATTATAATTATTATAATAATAATATAAATAATTAATTTTACATTAATTAACTTAGAAGTATATATTTTATGTACATGAGAAGTAGGAAGGAAAGGGGGCTCAAGCCCCTACCCGCACCTCTCTCCATTTGTCTTTATCTCTTTTTTTTTTTTTCTTTCGACCATAAGATCAATCTTATAACTCTAGTATGAATTCAATTTTAATATCAATTTAAATCTTCCACACTTAATGTCTGAAGTAAAAATAACTACTATAAATGTAATTTGAATATAATGATTGTGTAAATATTTTTCATATTATTATCATCTATTCATGATATTATAAAATTAATTGAAACTTTTTCTAATTAATTAATAGAATTTATAAAAAAATATAATTCAAAATTATTAAAATTAAACTCAATTAATATTTCCCAATTGGGTATGACAAACAAACTTGTACCGGGCGGATATCACTCCACCCCTATCTCGAGTTTGATGAAGAATTTCCACTTTGACGATAAATGGATACGGGTTCGAGTAATACTTGATTTTTTAGAAATAGGGATAGGAATGGGTAAGTACATATTTGCTCAGTGTAAATTATCTCTATTTTGTATGTTGTTCGGTAATCAACACTCACTCAAATAAAATTATGCACACACATAAAGGATCGTGAGAACACAACAAAAATTATAAGATTGTAACTCACCCTAAATAGTATATCACTTTACGAATTCCAGTATTTCACTTAGTGATTACAAGAAATAATAACACTCACACAAAAATATTTTTCTCCCAACAAAGTAACTTTATTTAAAAAATCTCTCTTCTCACACACTCTCTTTTCATGTTATCTTCTACACTAATTTTCTTTTTTTATTTATAGTCAAGATTGTTACCAACTATAATAAATAAGTTTTCTTTAGAAGTTGAAATAAAAATAACTTTTAATGCATCCATTCAAATAAATTTTATCTAGTAAATATAATCTTTCACTTTACATTTAAATCACCTAAATCTTAGTGATAAAAATTCAATTTTCATTGTGTATTAAATAGATCTTATCTTTTTACTTAAAATTCTAGATATATAACATATATTATTTAATTAACCTTTTGATATTGTTTATATTTGTAAATGCAATATATAATCATGTCACTTTAGAAATTTTATTACAATAATTATCATATCATGATTGATTCTTGCATTCATTTAGACTAGGAGTTTAAGATTGAATATACATATGATCGAGTGAGAGTTTTTTTTTTTCTTTAAATTAGTTTTTTTATTTCTTTTCAATTATAGGTGATGTACAAATAAAAAATAAGTATACCCATATCCACCGAGAACAAGGATGAAATAAAAAATCATATTCATCAGACATGAGAATAGGTTTTGAAAGGCGAGAAGAACCACCTACCCGGCCGTCTGTGTCTCATCCCCCGTTGCCATGTCTACTATCAACGGCACGTTTACTTGTCACTGATGATTAAGTGGTTGAATTCATATAATTGGATAGGAATCTCTAATGTCACGCATGTGAAACCATTTTGAGAAACAAGTGAGGTGAAACTCTTTACGCAACTATTTGCACAGTGTTCAATAATTTATATGTTGAACTTTAACCAAACAAAGCATGTTAGATTTCTTTGTTATAACATGTGTCAACCATACGTTTCTCTAAGACGTGTCATTCTGGTGATTGATTCGTAACTTAGCTAGATGTTGAATGATCGTGGGGTAATTATCCTCTCATATATCTTGCAATGTGGCAGATAAATTAATATTATTAAAGTCTGACAAGTTAATGAATCGGCCAAAACGTATGTATAGCAGACAAGTTATTCAATGCATCAAATAGCTAAAGTTAATATGATAGATGATATATAAATGTAAGTAATTAAGATTTGATGAGTATTAGAAGAAAAAATAATTGATGAGATTACTTAAGAATGTACATATACTCTTGACAAAAGATACAGATAATATGCTATAAGAGAAATAGATGAATTAATTAATGTACATTGTCTAATCACATCATTTTAAAGGAAGAAGAAAGTGTTTCATTTGATGAAATATCATTTAGTCATTGTCTGACATTGACTGTTTAGGTCATCTCACTCCAAGCTTCTTCAGCGTGATTCAACTTGATTAAGTCACAAGTCAATCATTGATGCAAATAATTTTTTTTCTCCATGTCTACTAATTAAAATAAAATGTGATAAGTAGAACTTTTATTTTCATGTTATTGTTTGTCTCTAGATGTACAATAATGGAATGGCTGATTGAATAGTAGTTGCCACTTGACACTCAAATCTACTTATAAATCATTAATTAAAAGTATAACAACTTTTCTGCGTGACCTATAATTAAATCAATATCTATTTGGGTAACCCAATTCAAATATAATATAACCATTTTTGGGAGAGTTAATGAGGTCTGCAGAACTCATAATCTGTTATTATACTTTTTTAATGCTGGGTATTTCTTATGCCCAATTATTATTTATAACAGATATACTTTTGCTGATAAAAAAAAAACCAATATCTATTTCCATTAAACTCCAATTTTCAAGGTTCAAATGTTCAGAGATACAAATGCACAAGTCTCCAAGTCCACCGGACATGGAATGAAGGAATAAATCTTGACTGACGGCTACCAATGATACATAAGACAGTAAAATAATAATCAAGAAAAAAAATATAATAAAGAAAAAGAAAAGGGATAGAATTCGAATTGAATCAAATCACATGTTAGCTATTTAATGAAAACAAAAACATTTGCACTTTGCATATATATATATATATAGACACCCTAGACTAGCACATTACTTATAGTGGTAATAGACTAACAGTGAACCGAAGGGGAGTGAACACATCTAATCTAATAATGTACATTTCCAAACATCTTATTTTTGTACTATTGGTACAAAGAAATTACATTTTATTTTGCCGATAAAAAAGAAAAAAAAAAGCTGATGGCTCTTCACACTTCAATCTTTCTCACCAAAATTTTACACACATGCACACTCTTAATTAATTTATAGCTCACCATAATATTGTCAGGAAGGTAGAACACGAAAGGCTCAGTTCTTTGAGCTAGAAGCTGGAGGATGAAATAGCTGCTGATACAGGGAAGCCATCGTACTGTATGCATCCATGGTCACGGACTGCATGCATGCAGTTAATCCCTTTTAGTAATCACTATTTTATATATAATTCTTAGAAATTACTTATATAGTACAAAGTAACTCATTGATTACACTATTATCATATAATCTAAAATACATATATACCTTTATAGTAAAGGTTTCTCAACATATATACATGCATTTTTAAATAAGAAATTGCATTGCTCTAAAAGAGCAGCCAAGATACTTATGATTATAATCTTTTAACAATATCATACCTAAATCAAATGTGAGTATTCTAATTAACAAGATGACACAGTAATAGTTAGCATGAATCATGATCATATAGTAGTCATTAATTTTAAAGAATGTAACAACCATTCATGCACTCGTAGTACTAAAATCTTGAATGCAAAAAAAAAAAAAAAAAAAAAAAAAAAAAACTGTGTAAAAGGGCATTACCTTCTCTGGTGTTCCTTGTAATTGATCGCCACATGGGGCCATAGGCATGAAGGAGGGGAAGGGAAGCATAGGGGGGAATCCAGGAATGTTCATGCTGTTCATATTCATAACCATATCCTTACTCATTCCCATGCCCATGCCCATCTGAGCCATCATCATAGACATTTTAAGTTGTTGTTGTTGCTGCTGCTGCTGCATGGTTATTGGCAGCATCATGGAGGTGTACATTTTCATCCAATTCATCATTTGCACTTGCGCTTGCAATTGCTTCATATATTGGATCACCTCATCTAGCATCGAAGCTTTATCAGTCTGCAAAATAAACAAGGGTTATATTGTAAAATTATATGGCTTAAATAATTAAGTCTTTTTTTTGTAGGAGATCATATTATGCATATCCTTTGTTAAAAATAATCATATTCGAGTTAATTAGATTATTATTATGAAAGGCAATTTTCTCTCCAATATTAATATTATCGAGTAATCATATAATACTAGACAAAATTTTCTTTGCAATATAATGTAATTCATATCAAAAACTTAAACTCGAGAATGATAATTAAACTACAACAATGTATCAATCGGATCTAAAAGTATTATCTTATCAGTAGTCAGTAGAGGATTCTCACCAAGATGTGTAGACATAGAGTCTAATTGTCTTTCTGTTAGTAACTCAATTATTAATCAAAAGTGAAACCTTTTTATTTCGAGCAAACTTAAAGATTGAAACTGAATTTTGTCATTTAGGCACATATTCCTTTAAGAAGTTCTTCAAAGAGACATAAAAGGATTCCAATTGATTTCTGAAATGCGTTTGCTTTATGAGAAGGCCAATCCTATGCAGACACAAAATGAAACATATACTATATGGAGATGCGATATATGATCTGGGGTTCATGGCATTGTGTCCTCATGGGACCACTGAACCGATTAATTGGTGAACAGGGAAAGAAATTAAAGAGAGGATCAATGTTGCAGCTTTATCATGTTACGTATGGCCACTTTCTTACATAATAGAGAATTTGAAAAAAGATTGGGAACATAATTTTATACCAAAAACTTGGCTAAGTTACAACCATTCTTTCTTTACCTTACTGGAATTTGGGACCAGCTTTTGCAATTCCTTCATTCTTTGGTTGATCTTATCTCTTCTTCTCTGAAAAGCAAAGAGAAAGAGAATCAATGATCTACAAACTCCGGATAAAATACATAGAAATGATGCTCGCACAATCACGTAACCCGTTCAGATTGTTTGTGCACTACTGAATTAGCTTTGATTCTTTTGTTGGACCCAGAAGATCTATCAACTTTTGTTGCCTTGTAATCCTCATCCGGTACCTCACCCTAAATTTTTCCAACACAAAAATTAAATCACCAAATTAGCATAAAATGCAAGAGTGGCATTAAATAAAACACATTCAAATTCTGTTAGAAGTATACTTTAAGTATCTTAACAATGTGGTGTATGATTCCTTCGGATTAATTATGAAAAAACATATTAGTTTTTCAATGGGTATTAAAAGTTGGTAAAAACAATAACATTCAAATACACTAATTTATTTAAAACAAAAGTTAATGAGTATTTAAGATAATGACACTTGTCAAAGAACTAAAAGAAATTTTTTTTATTGAAATTAACAAAATTATTATATCCATATATATCTATTTGTACACTTTCTTATAATTTTTATAATAAATATTTTTTAATTTCTTAATTATTCAATGTTCCAGTACCTTTTATTCAATTATATATCTTTACAATATTTAAACCTTTTTGTTCTTTTCCCTTCCAAAAACACTCATGTGACTCAATCAATTATTGGCATGTGATGACACCACAAATTAAAAAATGCTTCCATGTAAGCAATTTTGTAATGTTAACTAATTAGAAGGCAAACAAACCGAGAAGTTTGAACTTAACAAAAACAACACAAAATCTACAAGAAAAGAAATGGTAGAAAAAAATGACACGTTTACGTGAATGAAAATAAATATGTAAGTCATTAAGTAGTAGTTGTTACTAAGAAAAGATTTGAGTGAAATTAAACTACTTATTTGAAATTATAAAAATATCATTTAAATCAATAAAAAATTATAAAATCAATGAAATAACTGTCTTTATATAATTTTAGTATTGAAATTATATTTTTACAATTAAAAAAAATAAATTGATTTTTACTCACAAATTATGAGCTAATTTAGTGTATATTTCAACTACAAAGCAAAATTATATCAAGAGCCTTACCTGCGATATACGGTGGCTAATGGAATCACGGTCGTCGTTGGTGGTGGTCCCGGTGCACTGTTTGCCAGAGCTAGTGGTGTTTTCCGGCGAACCCTTGGTGGCAGAATTGAAGGTCACACTCAACTCCCTACGACAAGTTTCACTACCACTCACACTCCAATCCTTGCAGCCACCCAATTCTAGCGTTGTAGTACCACGCGTCCCACGCGCCACCACCCCAGCGCGTTTCTCCACTTCCTCCTGCGCCACCACGCGTGGGAAGCGACTCTTCCCACACGCATCAAGCCTTTCTGACACCACTGCCTTCTGTGTGCCCTGTTGTTCTGAACAGGGCACTAAGGCGTCCATAGTAACCAACTTGTAGCGGTTTTCGCTGACATGTTGGCTAACTATGGACTCCAAGGTACCACCACTTGTACGAGGTTTGTCCCACGTACTAGTTAGGTTTCCGTGGCTGCCTTTGTACGTCGAAGGTTGTCCCTTTTTGCATGGTAGTTCAGCAGCTTGGTAGCCCAACCTGTATATAAGCATCAAATTTCACAAATTCGTCTTCTCCAGTTAGCAACAACTATAATATCATAGTGAAAAAATTGTGTATTCTAAAAGAGAATATAAGTAATATATGAAACTGAAATTGGAGAGATTGATTACATTGGGACTTCATGGGATATGAAATTGAAATTGGGAAGAAGAGGGATTTTTGTGGTTGTGGGAATGTTGTTATTGTCGTCCACATCGCAGTTGGGGACACGCTGGCTCATTTCAGAAAATTGATGATTATGCTGTATATGGCAAAGGTGAGTGTTGTGAAAACGTATTTCAGGATATGGCAGAGGAATGGGATACAGAGGAGTGAGGAAAACGTATGTTGATGTGTTGTTGTAGGATGATTGCAGGATGGGTTTTCATTATATAAGAGCCATATTTGTTTTTTTTTTATTTTGGACACAATTATTGGAGAATGCGTGGAAGTCTATATTTTAATTTATAATAAATTTAAATATATTTTTAATTCTTATAATTTAATATTTTTTTATTTTTATTCCTGCATTTTTTTAAATTTTAGTAAAATATATTTATTTTTCATTTTTAAAGTATTTCACGTAACACTTTGTTTATAAACAAAGTTTTTTAAACAGTAAAAAATATTATCTAAAATATTTAAGAATGAAAAAAAAAATTATAATGATTAAAATACTTCATCTGGTCTCTTTCTCCCTCTTTCTTAAAAAAAAAAAAAAAACACCTCTTAAACATATCCTTTTCTGGTTCCTCTACTTGGCGCATCCATGGACGCAGCATGTCGTGATGATGACCTTGCTGAATCTATCCATTCATGAAGGCACTTGTCCTCAGATAGTGTTGTTCTATTGGAGGAGGGGGAATCCGACCTGCCATGGATCTTCGGGTAAGGATATCTTCTGGCAGCGCGATGAATCATATGCTTTTATTATTATGATGAATTGATGATGATTATTATGCATCCCATGTACATATATTTTTTGTTGTATTTGGGGATTTATGGTATGTTAAGGAATGAAAGACATGGACGTCTATGTGGAGCATGCTGAGACACTCTTGCCACATTTGAGAGGGAGTGTGCTTAAGAGGGTAGTTTAGGAAAAACAATAGGAAAGGGGGAGTGCATAAGTAAAAAGGAGAATTGTATATAGCAACTACCTTTTTATCTACTTCAATTGAAGACTGAAATAACCTGCATTGCGGGTATTGCTAGGTGCACCTTCATTTTTGCTTGTGCACCTGCAATTTAATTTAATTCCAAAAATACCCTTACGACTTTCTTCTTGCTTTTAAGTGACTTTTCTTACACTAACGCACTCCTTCCTTCATGTTTTCCGTTTCCTCTTGGTTTTTCACTGTTGTGAGAGGTGCATTGTGTCGTTTTGATTGAGGTGAAAATATTACGGAGGTACGTCAGTGGTGGTTGCTATGGAGGCCGATTTCGTTGTTAACAGAGATACATCAGAGGTACGTCAGTGTAATTTTTTTGTTTGCGTAACATACAAATTAAACGTATAACTTACGGATTGATTAATCCGTAAGTTTTATTTTAACTTATGGATTACGTAATCTATATGATTTATACGGATTAGTTAATCCATATAAGTCATACAGATTAAAAGAAATATTAAATTTTTTTTTTTTTTAAATTATAAATATGTTGGTATGATTGTTAAAAATATTAAATTAATGTGTTAAAAAATAAATTTTTTATGTGTTTATTTGAAATGTAATTTTGTATTATTGTTATAAATATTTTTAAATAAGGGTAGATTGATAATTAATTTGTAATTACTTATTTTTTGTATTTTGGAAATGGTTTAATTGTAAGATAATTTACACTTGTAATTCATGGGTAATTTGTTTGAGTTGTTTGTGATCTAAAATTGATTGTTTTGTGTAGTCATAATTTCATGAATTAGAATTAAGTTGAATAAAATAATTTATTTTAGTACATATGGTTTGGTTATAATTTTTTATGTATTATATGGTTATGAATTGTAAGTAGAAAAAGTTGATGTTATTGATTTTTAATTTATAGGATTATCAATTTTAATGTTTTATAATATTATATGCAATAAAAAATTACGTAGGATTTTATGTGATAGTATGTGTATGGTGTGGTTTGGGGTTATTTGTTTGTGATGTTGAAATTTTTTAATGTCTTGTTAAGATGGACGAAGACCAATGGATGTATGACAGTATAATGTCTGAAAAAGTTGATATGAATGAACAAAATAAAGATGAAGCTGGTGTGAATGAAGAACATGTTGATTGTTCTGATGCTTTTAATACTTCTTAGGTAATAATGTAATTTATTGTTATTAAATTAATAAAATGAATGTTCCTTTGAAGACTAAACTTGTGTGGATTGCATTGTAGGTGTTTGTTATCCGAGATGATGTTTTGCAGTGGGCTTGATCAGTTGCTTATAAAATTGGATTTGTCATGATGATTATGAGTCAGACACAAACACTGGTATGAGAGGAATGACTTCATTTGTATTAATTGGTTGTGAAAGGAGTGGTCAGTATAGGTCTAGGAAGAAAGATTTTGTTAGAGAGGTACTAGTAGTAGGAAATGTGGGTGTCCCTTTGAGCTTTGTGGGAAACTAGTGGTTGGAGGCAAAGGATGGATGGTGAAGTTAATGTATGGGAGTCACAATCATGAAATGACAAAGTCATTAGTTGGACATCCATATGTTGGTCGATAGACTAAGAATGAAAAGACAAGTATTGTTGATATGACAAAGTCAATGGTGAAACCAATAAATATTCTACTAACGTTGAAGAAGCACAATGTTAGTAGTTGTACAATAATCAAATAAATATACAATGCAAGAAGTGCATACCGTTCTTCCATAAGAGACAGTGATACTGAAATGCAACATCTAATAAAGCTTCTTAAAGGAGATCAATATATTCATTGGCATAGATTAAAGGTTGAAGATGTTGTACGCGATATCTTCTGGTGTCATCCTAATGCAGTGAAGTTATGCAATGCACGTAATTTGATATTTTTGATAAATAGTACCTACAAAACAAACAGGTGCAGACTCTCGTTACTTGACTTTGTTGGTGTGACACTAACGAGGATGACATTCTCTGCTGGTTTTGCCTATTAGGAGGGAGAACGTCTAAATAATGTGGTCTGGGCTCTACAACGATTTTGAGGTCTTTTTCTAAGACGTGATGCCCTCCCTGGAGTTATTATTATCGAAAGAAACCTAACATTGATGAATGCTGTGAAAACTGTGTTCCCCGACTATACCAACTTGTTGTGTAGGTTTCACATCGACAAGAATGTCAAGGCAAAATATAAATCCTTAATTAGTAAAAAAAATGCATGAGATTATTTCATGGATGCTTGGGGGAGTTTGATTGATTATCATTCTGAGCATCAGTTCAATGGTTGGGTTAAGAAGTTTGAAATTGCTTGTTCACCATGGCCAATATTTGTTGACTATGTCAACAAAACATGGATAATTCCCCAAAAAGAAAAATTTGTTAAAGCCTAAACGAATAAGGTGATGTACTTAGGAAACACAATAACAAACAAGTATGAAAATGTTCATATTTTTTTATTAGGGTTAAGGAATTAATGGATTTTAATTATTGTATTTGTTTATTATTTTTTGTGTATTTCAAATGTAGAATTGAATTTGTTCATTGGGCTTTAAAAAGACTATTACAGAATAGTTTTGGAAACCTATGTAGTGTTTGGTGTAGAAGCAAATATGATATGAAGTTTTGATGATGCCAAAGATAAGTGCTTCTCACACTTGATCCAAGTCAAGAATCCAGAAATTCAAGATAATTGATGAACTTAGTTCCTAGAATCTAAGGAAGAGTTTCTTAATTGATGATGCAAAGGTTTGACCAAAGGATATTTTTCAAAAAGTTTTGAGATTTCATAAATAGGATATTTACTCTTTGGCAATCGATTATCAAAAGTTGTAATCGATTACCAATGGCCAAAATAATTTCCGAAATGCTCTTACAAAATTTGAATTTAAATTTTAAGCCTGTAATCGATTACACAAGGATTGTAATTGATTACCAGAAGTTTTAAACGTTTTGTAACAACCTTTAGAAATTTGAATTTAAATTTTAAAGCCTGTAATCGATTACAACTTGTGTGTAATAGATTACCAGACATGAAAATTCAAATTTCAAATCTGAAGAGTCACAACTCTTCAAAAACTAACTGTGTAATCGATTACAATAGTTATGTAATCGATTACCAGTAAGGAATTTTCAAAAATAACTCCTAAGAGTCAAACTATTCAATAAGTTTTTAAATGACCATCAAAGGCCTATAAATAGGTGACTTAGGTTAATATAAACAAATTGTCTTATCCTCTCAATACCAAATTGTCTTATAACTCTCAAAAAGAATTCCTTGGCCAAAACACTTACAAATTCAATAAGGAATCTTGAGTGATCTTCAATTGTAATATCTTTCTCTTAAAGAAAGAATTCTTCTTCTTCTTCTTCTCATTCAAAGAAATTGATTAAGGGACCAAAGGTCTCTTAAGTTGTAAGGATTTCTGAACGCAAGGAAATGGTTGTCCCTGTGTGGTTCAGACTTTGTAAAAGGCATTTTACAAGATAGTGGAAATTTCAAGCGGGTTGCTTGGGGACTGGATGTAGGCACAGGGCGTGGCCAAACCAGTATAAAAACTGAGTTTGTATTCTCTCTTCCCTTAAACTTATGTTATTTATTATTCTTTATATTTTGCTTTAAAGAAGTTTGTTTTTGAATTGTTCTTAGAGTAATTCATAATAAGGGTTGCATTGTTAATCAAAAAGAAAGTTAAATTTTAATTGGGGGATAGCTTGTGTATCTTAATTCAACCCTCTTTCTTAAGATAATTGAGGTCACTTGTTTAACATTTGGGATGCCATGAACAACATGATCATGCTACAACACACTGAAATTAAGGCATCTTTTGAGACAAGTATACATGTGATTGGGCATGTTTTTAAAGTTACCTTATACAAGAGGTTACTTGACATGGTATCAAGGTATGCTTTAAATCAGATTACTGCTGAGTTTGAGAATGTACATTATGCTGGAAAAAATCCTTCTCGCTGTGAATGTGTCATGAGAACTACTCACGGTCCGATCTTCCATGTGCATGTGAGCTATCCAAATATGTTCTTAGTACCATACCACTTGACACAATCCATATGTTTTGGCAGAGGTTTTTTAGACCAAGGATTATCTAAGCCCCAAGTGACCATAACCGAAGAGATGGAAACCATATCCAAGCGATTTGAAAAGCTTGATGTTTGTGGCAAAGTTACTCTAAAGAGTAAACTCTGGGAAATCGCCTACCCTGATCTAAACTCTATGTGTCATCCTCCCGAAGAGGTCAACGCCAAAGGTGCTCAGAAGAAATCGATGACCAAACATCAAAGATCAACAAAGCATGATCCGTCTTAGTAGGAGTATATTGATGCTTTACATGGGTATAACTGACATGGGATATGTCATTGCATCAAGGTATAATGTTATCCTTTTATCGTTTTCTCTGCAATAAAGCATAACGTTTTTTTCCTCTTAGAAGTCAACCACCAATAGATTCTTTTGTGCATCGCGTAATATGTATCGGTCACTTCTTTGGCAATCATTTTGTTCAGGTAGATTCATCGTAATCCTATTTTTAAATTTATGAAATTAATTGTGTTATCATAACTTGAAATTGTTTATGGATGTGTAACAGGTTTATTTAAGAGACCGTAGTTCCTTACCGCCTCTAGCTTTGTTATGGTCAAGGAATTGTCATCCTCAGGCAAAGCAGTGGTCAACTCCATATATTAGTAGAATGCAGCAATACATAAATTTGATGATGTTGAAAAAAGATTATGTTGATTTAAGTGAAGAGTGAACATTTAAATATCGATGACATTGTAATGTACTACATTAATATATAATTGTTTCACTGTAAATCCACATGATTATGTATTATACCTTACGTTAAAGTTAACTTTAGGGTTACTATAATACTTAGAGTTTAGTCTTACGTGCATTGTTAGAGCTAACTGTGACGTGAAACCCAGGGTTTAGTGTTATGCTTTAGGGTTAAATAATTTATGTTTGTCAATAGTAATATAAAAAACAATTCAATTAACATTGTTAAAACAAAAATGTTGTGAAATAAAATAAAATGATAAACATAGTCTACAAATTTTCCCAAAAAATTGTAAATGTCTTCATGCGTGATCTATGCGCCGTCTTCGTCGCGACCGCACATATACATTGCGATCCACAGTGACACCCCTAAAGATCCTTAGGCAGTCTTGCATGACATTGTATGTTTCTGTGCCTTCAGTCACTATCGTTAGGTTGAGCAATCGCTCCAACCTTTCTGCAATTGCTTGGCAAGCCTCCTATGACATTCACAACAATGGATAAGGTATAACCATATTGCCTAATTAAATTAAATGAAATTAAGAATAACATGAACATATATGTTACCACTGCATGTCTAGGTTGCTACACATCAGAAGGTGCATGTGTAGGTGCTTCCTCCATAGCTAATGTCGCCATCGGGTACTAAGACATATCTGGTTCAACATATGTCTCATCTTGCATGACAGGTGGATGTCTAGGTGGATCCCCGGGCTATGTCGGCCTCATGAATGGATGCGAAATCATGTAGAACCAGTCCATGTAGTCCAGTGCACATTGTTCAGGCACAACACAAATTTGGCCCACTAGTGCAAGGTAGTTAGAGAAATGCATCCATATGTTGTCAATATCTTCCATGCATAATCTTGAACCCGAAGAGTGTGGAGGAATCGTATGAACATACCCAAATTGCCGCACAACCTTCTCTGGTCAGTGTATGACGACAACGGGACCCCATCGGATATGTCCAGAAAAACATGAAATAAGGTCAAACTTTCTAACTACACGGTGGTCACCGTAAGGCATCCAACAAACATCAGCAGCCGTCAGTCAATCTAGATGCTTCCGATTCGTCGATGCTGGTAATGCCTTCGTAGAGGCTTTCATAGAGGTTCAGCGATAGGCACATGGTGACCTTTCATCATAGTCTTCATCCGTAAAAGCCTTAGCAATAGATGAAAAATACTCATAAATTCAACACTAAACAAATTTCATTAGAACAAAAAAAATATCAAATGAACATATTAAAAAAAAATTTAAATAACATTCAATGACAATTACCCATAATAGTGTGATATATCCAACAAGTTGTCTGTTGCCGCTCTTATAAGTATCATTCAAATTATCGTACATATGCACTAGAGCAGTAGCTCCCATGCGTAGCTTCCACTCTAACTGTGGTCTCAAAAGGCGTCCAAGAACAGCACATGCACGTGTGTTGCACTCTTGTTAGCAAAAAGAGTGCAACTTAGCTAATGCAACAAATAAGCTTGAGCTGTTACAGTCCAGTGTCCGACCTCACATTTGCTATGATAAATCACTCGTAGCCATGATAGGCGTACATATGCCCCATGACACTATACTATCTCAGTTCTGGCTTCATCTTCACTTACTTCAAGTAACTCCACTAACATCAATACCGCTTTGTCGACATGAAAAGTGTCGAAGCTATGGAATGTGCCTATGATGGGTAGATGAAGCAAAGATGCCACATCATCGAGGGTGATGGTGACCTCTCCTACTGGAAGATGGAAACTGCTTGTTTCTTTGTGTCACCTCTCGACAAAAGCCGATATAAGTCCCTGATCGCCAGTGTCCAATAAACATGCGATCAAAAGACTTTATCCAGTGGCAGCGACTAACCCTTCAGTCCAGTGGCAGCCGATATAAGTCCTTTGTTCCATGGGAGGATAGCTTCAATTCAGGACATTCCTAAAAAAATTTAAATAATTTTAACAATAATAAAAAAATACTCATTGAAATATAATTTATTAAAAACTATAAATACCTTTCCATTCCAAACAATGACTGTAATATGATCAGCATAGGCAGTCAGAACTCGTGTCATACGCCCTGCCTGGAAAACCCTGGGCATCAACACCTGCTTCCTCAGGCTATTGGAAGACCTCTTCAGCTGCGTCATCCACGTGAGGAGCATCCTCAACAACAACGACAACTTCCTACTGCCTACGTGCGGATGTTTTAGGCCTTCGCCAGGTTCATCTGAAGCACGATTATCTTCTCTCCCCAGGACTTCCTATAATTCTGCCTAAAGCACGACTTAAACCTCTAGTTCTAACCATAATCTGCAAATTTGCACATACATACAAATTTATGTCAAAATTCAAACGATACTTAAATCAATTACAATACAATAATTCATAACTAAAAAAATTATTATATATATATATATTTTCAAATTTTATTTGTAATTATTTTTATATAGTGAATTAACTTCTTTATTAAAAAGAAACTTAAAAAACACTATAATTAATTACTTACATAAAAAAATATATAATAATTATAAATATATTTATAATTAAAAATAAAACAACAGCTTTTTCAAAACAAAAATGAAAACTATGTATTAAAAAAACAAACAATACGTATTTGAAAACAAAATTAAAATTAATATATTTACAATTAAAAAATAACTATTTAAATACATAATTAAAAATAAACTATTTTTATTTATAAAATAAAAAATATATTTACAAACAAAAAAGAAAATAATATGTTTATATTTCATAAAAAAATATTTAACCAAAATAAAATGAATATATTTATAATTTAAAGAAATATCTATTTAAAAACATAATTCAAAATAAATAATTTTTTATTTATATAATAAACAATAACTATTTACAAACAAAAAAGAAAATAATATATTCATATTTCATAAAAAACTATTTAAAAACAAAAACAAAATTAATATATTTACAATTTGAAAAAATAACTATTTCAAAACATAATTCAAAATAAACTATTTTTATTTAAAAAACAAACAATACGTATTTAAAAACAAAATTAAAATTAACATATTTACAATTAAAAAAATAACTATTTAAAACATAATTAAAAATAAACTATTTTTTATTTATAAAATAAACAATAACTATTTACAAACAAAAAAGAAAATAATATAGTTATATTTCATACAAAAAAACCTATTTAAAAACAAAAATAATAATATTTTTTTATAAAAAAACTTTTACTATTAAAAAAATAAATATAATTAATTTATTAATAATTAAAAAATACATACAAATTACATAATCCGTATGAGTTATACGAATTACTTAATCCGTATAACGCATGTAATTCGTATGTAGTATATAGAATCAAACTTACCTCAACGATAGAAACAACACAACAGCGAGGAGACGTCCTCAAACCCGACAATACAAGTAGCCAACAACAGTGGCAACAGCGAGGAAGACGAAGCAACAACACTAGGGAAGAATATGACACGAACGGAGGAACAGTAATGCAAGGAGAAAGGGTTTTTAAAATTTAAGTGAAAGGATATTTTACTACTTCACTTAAATTTGGATGCACCAGCAATAATACTGGGTGCACCTAACAACACCCCTCCATTGCTTAACCAGAAATTATTGGGCCAAAACAAGTAACGATAGCCCAAAATGCCCAACTTCACTGGCCCATCTACTTGACCCAACCAAAACTAAAATTCCACATATGAAGATTATGATCGATAATTTGCATGGTATGATGACATGGCAAATTATGATTGGTCGTTTTCACGTGGACTAAGCGAAGTCAAATTCGCCTTCGATTATAAAAAAAAAAAAACGATAATAAAGAGAAACAAGTCGTACACGTTTAAACGGAGTTCTAAATTTCCGGCGAGTTTTCCTCTCTCGAATCTGCGACACCGACGAATCTCGCTCACCGGAATTTCGCATTCAGGTTCTTTCTTCTCATTCCCTTAGATAATAAGTTCTGGTCACAGATCTGATATTTTTCCCTAAATTTTTAGGGTTCTGAAATTGAAGATTTGTATCCACGATCTGTCTTCGATGATTTTTTTTTTTTGCGCGTGGCTAAATTTTTTAAATGTGAATTTGCTGTCTTTCTGCGATTTGAATTGTTCCTTCTGTCAAATTGCATGGATTTAGTTTGAATTGTGGATTTCGTGTTCCGTTCGTGAATGATCCCTCTAATTGATGTTAACTATGACGTTGCGGATCCAATTTTTGTTTTATTTTTTTGATGTACGAGGTTTTCTGAATCTCTGCAGTTAAAGGTTTGTTTTTTAGGTTTTGTGATTGTTCAATAGAGGGGTACACTAATGTAGGCAAAATTGATTGTTTGTGCTTTGGGATCTGAGTAGGGTTGTGCTGTAGAGAAGACTAGGGTTTTGGATCTTGAATTTTAATGTTTGTTAATAATTTGAAGTATTGGGCTCAAGATGTGAGGGGGTTGTCGATCTTGATTTTCTTGCGGATCGCAGTTTCTTAAAGAACAAAACTTAAAATGCAATTTCACAGGTGCTTTTAGTGTTTTGATCTTCAATTAGGATTGGAGTTTCCCCTCAGTAATCCATTTTAACCTTTAATGCAAAGCTTTATTTTGCGAATACCGAGTTGAGACTGCAATTATGATTGGAGAACAGCACCAAAAACACTCGTGGATTTGCATCTAAGTTTTGTCCTTTCTTAATTTCATGAACATGAAGAGGAGAAAGCATAAGATATTAAAATTGAAAGTATACATGCCTAGCCGTAATTTTTGCTTGAGTGTATCTAATGCATTGCTTTTTCATTCATTTGAGAGTTGAGTACTTGAGATTTTCCTTCCAGTTATCTAAGAAACTTGTTTTTCAAATTATTCTGGAAGGGGGATATGAAAATGCAGTGTTGATGTTGTTTTTTGATGTTTTGTATGTTGGTGTTGATTTCAGATTCTTAATGTATGAAATGTGTGTTTCAGAAAATGGCTTTAGGTGGAACAGCTCCCCCAAGAGGAAGTGCAGCGGCTACTGCAAGCATGAGGAGAAGGAGAACAACCGGTGGTGCGGCCTCTGGAGGAGCAGCTGGAACTATGCTCCAATTTTACACAGATGATGCCCCTGGACTCAAGATCTCCCCAAATGTTGTTCTTGTAATGAGCATTGGCTTCATAGCATTTGTTGCCATCCTTCATGTGATGGGCAAGCTGTACTTTGTGCGTAGGGAGGCTTAGAGAATAGATCAAGATGTTAGGTCCAATTTTTTGGATTTTCAATACACCTCTGTTATGAAATTTAGATTTTTTTGTTGCTGGAACCAACCCTTCCTTTGCTTTTTGTTTTTTGGTACTGCTATTTTTTAAGGTAAACTGTTGAAATATCTTTCTGTTGCATCTTCTTGTTTTTGCAGTTGGTGAAATATGTTTTAGTTTCCTTTAGTCGCTTAACTTAAAGGTGGGGAAAGTGTTGGAATTTATGGTGTAGATTGATGGGTAACTATATATGCCAACCAGGTTAACTTTTACATTTTTTTCTCCCTTGATTTGTACAAGATGAACGCATAGCTGAATTAATGGTTTTTACAAACCTTTTCTTCTGGCTATATGGCTGAAGGTGTTCCTCATGTAATGACTTGTTGTGGTTTTTTGCTACCCGAATCACCAAGGAGCGTAATTTCCCTGATATTTCTTATTTAATGCTCAGAACAGAGTCCAAGATTCTGACTGAGCATAAGCAACTTGTAAACTCTTGGCACTTCACAATAACCATGTGGCAGTGAGTAATGAAATAAACATGGAATTTGTTACAATTTCAAACAGATGTTACAGGTATGGCTTAAACATTGGTTTATGGGTATCATAAAGTATTTTATTTTTCTTACAATTTACTTTTAATTTTTCTTTCCATCTTTCTTTTCATTTGTTATCACATATATCATTCTTCATTATTCTTTTATTTTTTAAATTAAAAATGTTATTAATACATCAACGAAGTCTTTCATCATTGATTTCTTAATTAAGATCCTAAGGTCTCTTCCATTAGCAAAACTTTTTCTGGTTATTGCGGATCTTGTTATTTGCATATGCTAAATTTTGATTTTGTTTAGCGATGCAAAAACCATCTATCATTACTATCGAGCGTCAGATAAATCTTACCTACAATTCAAGGTCAATGTTAACAGATTGCACACTTGTTTTTATACCATCAATGGGTAGCATCCTATCAAGAATCTGGAATATGTCACTTTATTGCATGACGCATTGATTCCATTGAACCACTTTCATTTGTTGGTTTCCTTCTCGTGAACATATTCAGTAGCATTATGCCGTAACAGTACACATCTTTGATTGATACAATTCCCTTGAATCCATACTCTATATTTCAGTACTTGTTGCTACCATCAATAGCTTAAGAGACTATAAAGAACTCGTCACAAAATTTCTCAAATTATGATAATAAATGGTAACAGACAAAAACTCTTCCTTGCATATTTTCTAACATTAAAGAGTTGTAACGAATTAAAAACATACAAAGATTTTTTGAAGAAATACACAGTACATCATCGTTGTTTAATTCTTTCACATTGTTTTGAATAAGTAAAATTATAATATTTATTATTTAAATCTAATATTCTTTTGTCATAACTAGGCTTAAACTCAAGATTATTGATTAAGATAAAACATACTTAGACTCAAACTAAAGACTATAAATTATGTTTAAAACAATCATGTGTTGATTGATTTGTGTTCGATTCGACTAATTTACGCGTTCAGTTGTATTGTACATATGAAATTTATATTTCAATTGAATCTTTTAATTTTTGTATTCAATAAAATTATTCTTAGTTATCACAATTACATATTTAAGTTCAAACTCAAGATGATTGCTTAATTTGCATAAATTATAGGTTAACTAATCAACCGTTTGGTAGTATTGTGTAAATTTATCTTATATTTTATTGAATCTTTTATTTCTTATTTAATATAACTAATCCTCTTGGAGCTTCTTAAATAACTGAGTTCATAATTGGAGGAAGATTTCTTAAGAATCTGTTTTTAAGCATTAAATAGTACTTTAGAGGTATTGTAAGACTCATTTTGGTTCTTAAAGCTGTATGGATTGAAAAGTTGCTAAAATTCTTTAAATTGATGTAACATCGTAGGACTAAAGAAAAAAAGAGTTAACAACTTGCAGCAATGTCTACTACTATTGGAGGCAAATTCACAAAAGTGGGATAATTTTTAAAAAAAAATCACATGAATGAGTGGATTTTAAAAATATTACATGATATTAATAAGATGTGTTTTAAAACATGATTTTATATAAAAATTTCGTGTTTTAAAATACGACTTTAAAATGTCATAATTTTTTTTAAAAAATATAAAATATTTGAAGTTGTGTTTTGAATCACGACTCCAATATTTTTTTTATATTTTTTTAATTGCAGTTTTAAATTGTGTTTTAAAGCATAATTTTTTTATATCAAATTGTATTTTAAAATACAACTTACTTATATTTTGTAATATTTTAAAAATCTATCAATTTCTGTAATTTTTTTAAAAAATTGCCCCACTTTTATAAATTTGCCACTATTAGAGATACTTTTTTTTTTCTTTTAATATAACTTTCTCCTTACATCCTCTTGCAAAATGTTTTGAAACAAGGTGGATGATAATCATGCATCCGAACCACGTCAGATGAAAAAGTTGTCACAAAAGCGCAACAATCTTGTTCACACCCATGATTCTGGTTTGACCCACCACAGAGCCATTTGCCACGCCATGCACACCATAGCAACTCCACCCCATAGGCCATGCCAAAGCACACAATAGCAAAAAAGCTTCCCTCCTTTCACCCTCTCTCTCTCACACACTCACTCTTTCCCTTTATATCTCTCACTTTACTCTCCTTTTCAGAACCACAACAAGAAGAAGTGGTAGAAACAAGACTTAATCCATGTTTTTTATACTCACTTTCTCTTTCAAACTCTCTGGCTTCTCTCAGTTTCTTATTCTTAATTCTGTTCCAAGTTCTTCTTTTATATTCTTTTAGCAGCTTCTATACACCACAATCAAAACTCAAAAGCAAATTCTTCTTTTTGGTTCCGAGTTCCAAGTTCCAACTTCACTTCACAATGCTTAACCACACCCTCAAATCATCAAATACTGTTTTATTCACATCAAAGCATCGATCTTACACTCTCAAGAAGGTTTCCATGTTTTTCCTTTACCATGTCACAGTATATATAGTGTGGTCTTTTGTTTCTGGTTTGCTTGTGTAATTTCGCTGCATGCACTTTCTCCAAACTAATAACTCTTTTTTCTTTACTAAAAACACTGTGTTGTGTCACCCCACTTGAATCAATATTCAAAGCTTCTTCTGCTGCTCCTCTGTGAGTGCAATTATCACCATTCAGCCTTGGAAATTCTGAAGTTTGTAAAGCAGAAAGTGAGTTAGCTGAAGTTGTTGCTTTACTTTGTTTTGTTCTCTTAATTTTTTTAATTTTTTTCACCCTCACTTGGTTACTGTCTTCTCTTCTGTCTAGTCTATTCCTTTGTTTGTTTTTACTGCTCTTTCTGTTTATATACACCGAGTATTTGATTGTTACTCCTCCCACTTTTTTGTGTCCTTTCTACACTGCTACTGTAGCAGTAGTTATAATAACACTAGCACCTTTGTGACCCTCTCTCATTATTTTTTCTTGCATTTGAAACTTTCTTATACTTGTGAGTGACAAGGTGGTTGTTTGTTTTCCTTTTGTTTTATACACTATGCTTTGTTGGGACCCTCCAACCTTTTTCTACCGTATGTAAGCAAATGGAATTGCAGTGTTTCCTGTAAGAAAAAAAAAAGTAGTGTTTTTTTTTTGCAAAATTTTCATGAAGAGCTTCACTGAATGCATTGCTACATAATTCTAGTACTACTCTGATGAAGCAAGTGCAGTTCACCCTACTCCTATCAGTGTCTCTTGTTATTCTTTTTGGTCCAATCCTAGTTATCTCAGTAGACCTTTCTTTCAACGATGATGTGTTGGGGTTGATAATGTTCAAGGCTGGTCTACAAGACCCAAAAGGGAAACTCTCTACGTGGAACGAAGATGATTATAGTCCTTGCCACTGGGTTGGTGTCAAATGTGACCCTGCAAACAATAGGGTATCTTCTCTTGTTCTTGATGGATTCTCTCTTTCTGGCCACATTGATAGAGGCCTTTTGAGGTTGCAGTTCCTTCAGATTCTGTCTCTCTCTAGGAACAACTTCACAGGGACCATAGCTCCTGATCTTCTCACAATTGGTGATTTGCTAGTTGTTGATTTGAGTGAGAACAACCTCTCTGGACCAATCCCAGATGGGATTTTCCAGCAATGTTGGTCTCTAAGAGTAGTTTCATTTGCCAACAACAACCTCACAGGTAAGGTTCCTGATTCTTTGAGCTCATGCTATTCATTGGCAATTGTGAACTTTTCCTCTAACCAGCTACACGGGGAATTGCCATCTGGAATGTGGTTCTTGAGGGGGCTACAGTCAATTGATCTTTCAAACAACTTTCTGGAGGGAGAGATTCCAGAAGGAATTCAGAACCTGATTGATTTGAGGGAGTTGAGGCTAGGTAGTAACCACTTCACTGGTAGGGTTCCTGAGCATATTGGAGACTGCTTGCTTTTGAAGTTGGTTGATTTCAGTGGCAATTCTCTCTCTGGAAGACTTCCTGAGTCAATGCAAAAGCTCACCTCATGCACATTCCTCAGCTTGCAAGGGAATTCATTCACTGGTGGCATTCCACACTGGATAGGAGAAATGAAAAGTCTAGAGACATTGGATTTTTCAGCAAACAGATTTTCTGGTTGGATTCCAAATTCTATAGGAAATCTTGACTTGCTGAGTAGGTTGAATCTGTCAAGGAATCAGATCACAGGAAACCTGCCAGAGTTAATGGTAAACTGCATTAAACTTTTGACTCTTGACATCAGCCACAATCACTTGGCAGGCCATCTTCCTTCATGGATATTTAGGATGGGTTTACAAAGTGTCTCTCTTTCAGGGAATAGCTTCAGTGAGAGCAATTATCCCTCACTTACTTCCATTCCTGTATCTTTTCATGGCCTCCAGGTTTTGGATTTGTCATCAAATGCATTTTTTGGTCAACTTCCATCTGGAGTTGGAGGTCTTAGTAGCTTGCAAGTCTTGAATTTGTCCACCAACAATATCTCAGGGTCTATTCCTGTGAGTATTGGAGAACTTAAATCTTTGTGCATTCTTGACTTAAGTAACAACAAGCTTAATGGAAGCATTCCTTCCGAAGTAGAAGGGGCAATTTCACTCAGTGAAATGAGGCTACAAAAGAACTTCTTAGGTGGGAGAATTCCAACCCAAATTGAGAAGTGTTCAGAACTAACATTTCTGTAAGCTCCTCTCCCATAGCTGACATCTTTCATGCTTTATTATTATAACATAATTTGGATGAATTGTTTTGAAAAACCTTTTCCTTTGTTCTATTTCAGTTATGAAAATTCAAAATATTATGTTTAAGAGTCTACAATTTTTTCTGATTATTTTCTCTTTGTGCATTTCATTGGAATGTTTCAGGAATCTTTCTCACAACAAGCTTATAGGTTCAATCCCTTCAGCCATTGCAAACCTAACCAATCTTCAGCATGCAGATTTCTCATGGAATGAGCTCTCAGGAAACTTACCAAAGGAGCTGACAAATCTTTCCAACCTTTTCTCATTTAATGTTTCGTACAACCACCTCCTAGGTGAGCTACCAGTGGGTGGTTTCTTCAATATCATCTCTCCTTCATCTGTCTCTGGTAATCCATTGTTATGTGGTTCTGTTGTTAATCACTCTTGCCCTTCTGTTCATCCAAAGCCTATTGTCCTAAACCCCAATTCTTCTTACTCCAACTCTGGCTCTTCCTTACAAAACCATCAACATAGGATGATGCTCAGTATCTCTGTCATTATTGCCATCGGTGCTGCTATTTTTATTGTCATTGGTGTGGTGGTTGTTACTGTCCTAAATATCCATGCAAGGTCTTCGATGATACCTTCTGCTGCTCCATTTGTGTTCTCCGGTGGTGAAGACTATAGTGGTTCACCCAGGAACGATCCAAACTATGGCAAGCTTGTGATGTTTTCTGGTGATGCTGAATTTGCTGATGGTGCTCATAATCTTCTTAACAAAGACAGTGAAATAGGCCGTGGAGGATTTGGAGTTGTTTATTGCACTGTCCTTAGAGATGGTCATTGTGTTGCAATCAAGAAGCTTACAGTGTCCACCTTGACCAAATCTCAAGAAGACTTTGATAGGGAGGTTAAAATGCTTGGGGAGATCAAGCATCAAAATCTAGTGGCACTTGAAGGTTTTTATTGGACTCCATCCTTGCAGCTACTAATTTATGAGTACCTAGCCAGAGGGAGTTTGCAAAAGCTTCTACATGATGATGATGATAGCAGCAAGAATGTGCTTTCTTGGAGACAAAGGTTCAAGATCATTCTTGGAATGGCAAAAGGGTTGGCCTATTTGCACCAAATGGAGTTAATTCACTATAATCTAAAGTCAACCAATGTTTTCATAGATTGTTCTGATGAACCAAAGATTGGAGACTTTGGCTTGGTGAGGCTATTGCCAATGCTAGACCATTGTGTTTTGAGCAGCAAAATCCAAAGTGCACTTGGATACACGGCTCCTGAGTTTGCTTGCCGCACGGTCAAGATAACCGAGAAGTGTGACATTTATAGTTTTGGAATTTTGATTTTGGAGGTGGTAACAGGAAAAAGACCTGTGGAATACACGGAGGATGATGTTGTTGTTCTTTGTGACAAGGTGAGAAGTGCATTGGATGATGGCAAAGTGGAGCAATGTGTTGATGAGAAGCTTAAGGGTAATTTTGCTGCAGATGAAGCAATTCCTGTGATAAAATTGGGGTTGGTTTGTGCATCACAAGTGCCCTCAAACCGTCCTGATATGGCTGAGGTAATCAACATATTAGAGTTGATCCAATGTCCTTCAGAGGAATTACAATGAATTTTAAGTTATTATAGAGATTGAAACATAACACATATTGCAATATACACCTGGTGAAGAACAATCCAGTTTGATAGCTTTAATGCTATACAATAGTATAAACCACGCAAAGAATATTCAGTCAAATTTCTTTCACAACTTTTGTTTGTTGTTTCAGTTGTAAGTTTTTCCTTTTCTTTTTACTTTTGGTTATTTCAAGTTGTACTACTGGATTTTTCTTCACCAGTTTGGAACCTAATACAATGGTGTTTCAATCGTACTTGTTTTTTTTCCCCCTACAAATCAGGAATTGCATTTTCTAAACATGAATATTCGTGGCATTTTTGTTTGGTTTATGTTCTTCTGGGACAAACTGTGCTTCATGTTGGTACGAAGCCCACACAACTGATTTTTGCACCCTACTAAACAACATGCATGTAACTATTTCTTACTGTAAGAAAAGTCTCAATCAATTATATATTCTTGATTTAGAAGTGAAAGTCTAATGTATATTTCAGGTTTAATTGATACACATTCACTATACCTTTAATATATATATATATATATATATATATATATATATATATATACACATTCAATGAACACGGATATATTTACATGTGATATATTCATATCAATTATTAAAATATAGAAAAAAAAAACAAAAATCATTAATTGGCATTACATCTATTGGTCTAATAACTAATACATGTTTGACAGGGCTTAAATTTAGAAAAATAGTTGTTTATTATTTAAAAATCCTCTTAAGAAATAGATGGTGAGTATTTGACTACATTTTTAAAAATATTTTATTTTATTTTTGTCAATTTTTTTAAAGCTTTTAAAATTATTGATTATTTCTCCTAAAATAATCCTTAATAGTTACACTAGAAAATAAGTAATTATTTTCTAAAATAATAGTTAAATTATGTGCTTATTTGTTTTTATCTAACATGAATATGGGACATATGGGGGAGGAAAAAAAAAGAGGTATATGTATTGCATAGCATGCTTTTTCTCTCCACGTGAAACTAAGAACATGGAGATTTAGGAAAATCCAAATGAAATGGGGAACAAAGCAACTTACAGCTCAGATTAACAAGATCAAAATATATGCCACGACTCCAACGAATAGTACCGAAGAGAGGGAATGTGAAAGAGAAAAGAAAAAGTAAATGGAAAAAGCACTTGCTTGCTTTATTAACACTAGAAGCTAGGAGTAGAATTTTTGGTTCCTCATAGTTAACGTTCATCCCCATAAAACATACTAGAAATTATTTACTTAATTGCCTAGCTGGCATGTCAGTTTTTGCTAGTTAATTTAATACTAATAAACGTTTGGATGCGAAATTAAAATAGGTGAATGACAAACTTCTTGATACTTATTATTTTTTATTTTTACTGATAAAAACTTGAATTATTTAATAAAATATAATAATTATTAAATATTATGTTAGATAATTTTTTAAATAAATAAAATTATTTAATATAATATATTTAATATTCTTTAACTAATATAATTATAAAATTGATAAGACTCGTAAAAATATTACTATCTAATTTAATTTATATGACCCCTTTAACAACTTTATAAAAATTAAATAATTAAATTAATTTAATAAGTAATATTAAAATTTTCAATAATTTGTGTTATATTTTTAGAAATATCTTTAAAGTTACTTAGACGTGATTTTCTCCATTTTTTTCTAATTAATCAGTCAATCGTATCTTCATTTAAATAATGATTTTTTTTTTACACTATATTGAAAGAGAAAAAGTCATTGAGAAATATTATTGGCTAATAATATTTTCCTAGCTATCTGATTCTTGTGAGATAAAAATCTAAAAAATTAACTTATTATATTTAGTGTATTAATATATTTTTAATTAATTATTTCCTAGCAAAAAAAGTGTTGAATAATTCAAGACATTTTCGAAAAAAAAAATTTAATGGAATAAATAATTTGAAAAGAGTGGTATAAAAAGAATGAACCACACAATTTATTTATTTTTCAAGAGATTCCTATAAATAACTACGACACAACCTTATCAAATATGCTTCTTCGACATCATCAAAGCACGAGTCACAAAGAGTCCTTAAAAGTACCACCAACTAACTAGCTTTTTCAAATGGCGACATTTGGTGCACTGCTTGGTAATCATGGCCATGTTCCAAACAGAGTGCACTGTTTCTGATTGTTTTCTAATTGAAGAGTGCACACAGTATAATTATCAGATATAATGTTCAGTGCAGCTTATTGATTTAGATTTACGCTACCATGATCTCAAATGATGATGCATATACACATAAAAGACAAATAAAAATAATATAGAAGACCACAAAAAAAATAATTAGTAGCATTGAAATAAAACTGATGAATGCCCTTGATTTGAAATGCTTAGAATTTCACAATTTCTATATAGATTTTTACTATCAGCACTAAGAAGAGAGCGTATCTCATATTATCTAACATGATTGATAAGACTAAATGTTTAAATTAATGTGCCTAGTTAATTATCTGGAATATTGTTGAATGAAAAATACTTGTGTTCTGTTAATTAGTTCTTAGGAAAGAAAGTATTAGTAGTTGGTAGAAGAAAGAAATAATTAAAGTATGATGCAAAAAGTTTCTTTAGCCAGATAATCAAATTATTATTGCAATAAAATGTGAGTTGATCCTACCCCAAACCTTTCACCTTTTGGTTTCTTCGTGGAGACAAAATGATACTCAACCCATACCCTTATTAAGTACGAACTGTAGTGTATAAAAAATTATCAAAGCCAGCCTTGGCAGTAGGAGAACAATATCCTACATAGACTAATTCTGGTATGCATGCTTTTTTTTTCACCTTGCTGTTAATGTGAAGTTTTCACTCACTTTATTGATAAATTAATTTCTATTGGATGATTTTATTAATAATTTTTAGTAAGATTTTTTCTTTTAATTACCTCTTTTTCACCAATCGGGATAGCATGAATCCAAAAATTTTGCTTAAAGAATTCAAGTTTAACTACCAGTGACATGTTGATTGCATGCATGCTTGTCTATTAGACATAATTAATTTTTTTTAAAAGATAATATTTAAATATTTTAATATAAAAAAATTGTTGTATTTTTATAATCATTATAATTAGAGTTATTGATTTTTCAGTGAAATTCTGAGGTATTCTCATAGCTTCTGTATTTTACACTTGCTATAAGACTATTTTTTACTAAAATTTATTGTATTTTAAATTATTTATTTAACATATCTTTAATTTTGTATAAATTACAATAAAAAAGTATTATGTACATGGTGCTAGAATTACTCTCTAATATTATATATGAAATCACAAAATATTCTTAAGAGATACAAGATTGGTCTAATATCATGAAATAAAGAACTTAAGGGTAAAAAAGAAAAAAAAAAAAGAGAGGAAGGAGAGATCACAAATTTAATTTTTTTTTCTATTGATATTTCTACTAAATTAATATTTATCCATATAAAAGAAACATAACATATTCTTGGGTGCCTATGCTCTTGGCAAGCACACGCGTATGTGAGAGAAATTAAGAAGCCAAAGAGGGACATATATGCATGAGAGCTATGAAATGATTTATGAATATGATTTTCTATCGATCAGAAAAATCTGAATTTTCCTTTCTAATTTTTTTTCCAACAATTTGTAGCAATGCATTCGCATAGCTGGGAGCAGGGAGTTTCAAAAACCTAATAATACTACTCATTTGCAATGAGACAAGTACTTCAGCACTTGAGTCCTACTTATGAACTGTATATGATTGTCCATATAGCTTGAATAATACTAAAGGGGAATAAAAGAAAAGAAAGAAAGCAGAAGAAACAACTCAATAACCAGACACTAACATGATTAATACACATCATGCCACTTCAGATGTGATGTTCCCGTACGTATCTCATGCTTTCAAAATCTCAAGTGAGATAAATGGGGCCCCTCACGTTTAATATAACCTGAAAAAATGTAAAGAAAAATACACAACTTTGTATTTATTCATTGCATCGATGTTGTGGGGTATCACTTTGTTCATTTGTTGAGACTTTGAGAGAGGCGCAGTATCCCAAAAGAAACTAGTCTAGATATCAAATACATGTTTTTTTTTTTTTTAATCTTCTAAGGGTATTCCCCAGTCAATAGACAAAAACCAATTCTTTCATGTGGTAAAAATTATCAAAATAAATTTTATTTCTTCCAACAATTTTTTTTATATATAATTAGAAATCGAATCCTTAATAATATACTTTAAAAAATCTACTAACTTTATTAAATCTTATTGATTGATACATACTCATCTAACAAAATATGTACCCGAAGGATTTTTTATTTATCCACCACCATTTAATTTATATAGCACATTCTCCAAAAATTTCACTGATTGGACAATGTTAAAAAATTTGAATCACATTCCTAGCTCACACTGAAAAGGCTTCCTTCTCTATCCTAAAAAAAAAAAAGTCAAAAACAAGATTTTTCATTTTTTAAAATTTTTAAAAATATTTTTCGTAATTAAAAATAAATTAAGGGGTTAATGTGAATCATAATTATTATTTGGATCTTCAGATAAATATGTTCTTTTAATATTCAATACATTGAAGGAGAATTGCTTCGTTTTAGGCGATTGCTTTCTTTACCCCATTTTTTTCTTCTTACACCCAATAGAAAGTAAAAAGACATGAACCAACCAAAATGCCCCCACAACCCTAGCACCTCCTCTTCCCTTTGTGCCTCCCAAACACCTCTCATTCTCTTTCTCTTTTTCCACCTCCCCCTTTTGTCAATTTGTTGGAAAAGGCCATCGGGAACTCCAAGAAAGTTTTTGCCATTTCCTAAACCAAATAACCATTTCGGATTAAGTAATCTAGAATACAAGATGCATTTTAGATTACTCAATCTAAAACTTTATTACTTGAATTTTGAAATAGATGATCATGAAGTCATGTAATATAGTTCTAAAATGCATCTTATGTTTTGGATTACTTAATACTTTTTTATAGATAAATGTTAATTATTAATTTGTTAATTTTGTGTTAACATGAGAGATTGAATCTGTGATCTTTTTCTCATTCTTTTCCTTTTTAACCATCCAATCAACCTTATATCTATAGTATTTTAAAATTATACTACATGACCTCTGGATCATCTATTTCAGATTATGCTATTAAAGTTTCAAATTGAGTAATCTAGAACAAAAAATACATTCTAGATTACTCAATATGGAACTATATATATGAAAGTGATAAGAGGTTGTAACACTGGTGTAAGAAAGGATAGACATGAAGGTAGCACGAAGGGAGAGAAAAATTGGATTTGGAGGTTGTGGTGGCGACACAAGGAAGAAGAGGCAATAACTTTATTTTATTATAAGATAAGAAGATAAGAAGATTTGGACTGGCCACATCAAAGTTGCTTAAGTTAGCAACGGCTCGAGTACTTATTGCATGGAGTGCTACAGAATTTGGGCTTGATGTTTTAAATGAGAATGTCCATTCATGTTCAATTATGTATAAATCAACTCTTCTTTAGGTTCTACACTTATGCTACTCTGGACTTAAAAAAAATTTGTATACTAACTTTGAAGTATCTTGTATATTTATTATTAAGATTATTTGTTTAAATTATTCACTCACCGTTAATTTTAGGTATAGGTTATAGATATTAGTTTGTGTATGTATGTATTACTTTTTTATATTTTTTTAATATAAAAAATTGTCTGTAAACTCTAATTCATTCGTTCTAGAATGTTCCAAAATATTTAGGACGTGAAATTATCGGACACAAACAATTATTTGATTTAAATGAAGGAAATATTAAGAAAAAAATCTTACTACTTTTAGTGTAATGCGTTACTACTGTTGGCCCATTTCAATATTTTAATATTTAGGGTTATCAACAATTTTTTTATTCATTATTATATGTAAATATACTCATTGCTGTTAAGGTATATTATTAGTTAGAATTCATAAATATGAATAAGAAGATATATTATACGTTTCATAAAAAAAAATTACGAGTTAACATTTTCTAGCAAAATAGATATAATTTTATTTTGATTTAAATTATATAGATATAATTTTTTTTATTAATTTTGGTATTATCTTAAGTTGAAAATATAACTTCTATCTAGATTAAATATGGACAAAACCATGTGTAGCACCGGAAAACATTCCCTATTTCCATTAATCCTTTGCAGTTCAAGACAAAGTTAAAATATAAAAAATAAAAAATTGCCGGATTGTGAAGTTAGAGCTGACAACACTATTTAATTTTCAATATACATTATTTGAGATTTTTTCTCTCTTTTTTGTTTTTTTTAATTTAAAATATTATAAAATATAAATATTATATTATATAATTTTTTAATTGGTTTTAAAATTACTTATTTATTAAATTAAATTTTATAATTTTGTTTTTTATTTTTTTTTAAAAAAAAATATACAGATAAAGAAAAATAAAAAATTGGATAAAATTAGAATACAATTTTTTAGTTACTTTGTATGTACTTTTGTAGTTAAATTTATGTACTGTTGATATTTTTTTTTGTTATATTCATTAATTAAAAAAATAAGAAAATTAGTTAATAGTATTAAAATAAACTAAAAAATACAGTAAAAAAATAATTGATACATATATCTTATACAATAAACATAAAATTTCAAATAGGAGTAACTACTATATTGAAAATATCTTTAAATATATTTATTGAAAATATTTTTAAATAAAAATATCTTTAAAAATATTTATTCAGCTGTTATTTTTTGCTTAAGTGATAATAATTGATATTTTTATTATTTATTACTTGTAGATATGAAAAGAAAATATTAAAATATCGAAAAGATATTGATAATTGCTAAATATGAGTTATTTTTAATAATAAAAATATATTGAAAATATCTTTAAAGATATTTAATTAACAATTATTTTTTTATTGCCACCCGAATCAATATGACAAGAAATGAACGATATCACTGGGTCCTGTCCTAATCCAAGGAGAAGAAAGATGGCAAAATGTCATCCCGTTTCAACTCGCATTCCTCCTGAGATGACGAAGAAGAAAATGAACGGAAAAATAGAAAAAAAATGTGGAATTTACTGATAACATGATCATAACAGAAATCATTGTCCTAACATATCTTCATTTTAAGTTAGTTTT
Source organism: Glycine max (assembly GCF_000004515.6). Lineage (NCBI taxonomy): Eukaryota > Viridiplantae > Streptophyta > Magnoliopsida > Fabales > Fabaceae > Glycine > Glycine max. Next base: position 3,962,198 of record NC_016090.4, read on the forward strand.
TCCTTAATCAAGTGTAATTGTTTAAGTATTTTATTGATAATGCAATATAATGTTTTTCTATAAATAAGTTGTTAAACAAAAAGTCTTCTATTTTTTAATTAAATCTAATGACATAAACAAACTAATTATATTTAGTAATATAATTATATTAGAAAATTCAAATTTTAAATAAAAATATTCACCTAAAAATATGCTAAGTAAATTAAATAATAAAACAAAAATAATTATATTTAATAATATCATTTTCTTTAAAAAAAATAAAAAAATAAAATTATAAAATCTAATTTAATAAATAAGTAATTTTAAAACCAATTAAAAAAATTATATAATATAATATTTATATTTTATAATATTTTAAATTAAAAAAATAAAAAGAAAAGAGAAAGTCCTATATAAATAGTGTATATTGGGAACTAAATTGTAAAGTAGTGTAAATGAAAAAAAAAAACAAAAGAGAATATGTATTTAAGGAAAAAAAAAACTGATAAACGTGTACATTAAAATGGGATGGATTAGACTGAAAATAAAAAGAAAAGAAGAAGAAATAAAAAATAAAATAATAAATGTGATAAGTGATGTGATAAAAATAATAAAAAATAGAATAAAAATTATATGTGACTCTGTTGTAATTGTTATAATAAGTATTATAAATTTTTTTATATTATTTTTTTATTTTTACTGATAAAATAACTAATAAGATGTACAACTAGATTAAACTAAACTCACAACTTAGAAAAAAAGGATCAAATACTCAAATCAACCTAAGTGGTCCAATTTGCCCACTCTAATGCAAATAGAGGGCGCAAAGAAGCAGTGCGGCTTATTGTTTTCATGGAGCTATAGCTAGAGCTTTTTTCTTTGATTTGATGTCATTGAGTTAAACATTGCAATTTGGAAAAGGTCGATATTTGACTCGCATTTCTGACCTGTATGGTAGGCACTAATTAAGGCCATCAGAGACAAAGCTTCTACTTTCTTAAAAGGGAGAAAATAAATTAACCTTAGAATTAAACAAGGAATATACAATCAATTAATCATTATAATATGTTCTTTTGTGCAACTTCTTCGACACATAAGCCTTTCTTAAGAGGGTAGAATATGAAGATGAAACATTTTTTTTCATGCAAGAAAGAAAACTCGTTGTATACTAATAGCTTCCGGATTACACATTCACGATTCCCGATATTAAGAAAAACAAATAAATGTTTTAATAAAAGCATTTTACTAAAAAGGAAAAAAAAGGAAAGGTTTCTATCAAGATACCTGATTAATGATTAGCCTGTCTTCATTGCTCTTATTTTAAATTTTAATACGACACTACGAGAGTAATAACTTAAAAAAGAAAAATCATACTGTAATCTTTTATATGGTTTTCAAAATCGGACAAATTTGACGAAGTTGCTTTATTATAAATGATCTCCACATCCGCGTCACCAAGGATGGAATTAATTGGAAAAAATAAACACTGATACGTACACTATATATTACAGAAGAATGACATGATTAAGTTATCAAGTACTGGTCAAATATCATCATGAGAATCTCAAAACTCTTCAGCATGTAAAGTGCACTTGAAAGTTGTGAAGCTATTATTTCAATTAAATATAATTTTTTTTGCTGTAAATTTAAATATCCATCACTATATAACAAAATATTTTCAAATAAATGTATTAAAAAAATTAAATTTTATCCTTAAGAAGAAAAAAACTTAAATACATTTTTTCCTGACAAAGATATTAGTTTTTATTTTTAGCTATTGTGATTTTTTTATGATGTCTCTAATATTTGTTTTTTTTTAGTCTTTTCTACTAGCCTCTATTGTAAAAATGCTTATGTAACTAGGACAGTGCACATCTACCAGGAATGTGAATTACAGATTACACTGGGTTTTATTATTCAACTTGTAGCTACACAAGTTTTTTTGTGTAGTATTTTGTCACCACTAGTGAAGTTAGCTGGTTCTACTCTTGCAAGTTACAAATAATGTGAGTCTTTAACAACACACTATAGTACATAATTCAAAGGAAAATGACATGTTCCAAATCAATTCTTTTGGGTTGAAAAGGGAATAGTTAAAATAGCATTTAGCACCACTATTTCATTTTGTCATGGTCACTGATATGGATCCGATACCTTGCTTAGACAAGGAGTCTAAGCATTTTGCACATACCACCCACCTCCTTCAAAAGCTAAGATAAACATTAAACACACAATATAAAAGAAAACCCACCACCCCTTTAAGCCTCCAATGTTACATTTCCATGTATAAAGACATAGATATTGCAGCAACAATTTCAGAAGCAACAAGCAATGGATGAAGTGGCAAAGATTCGGAAGAGGTTTGGTGACGAGCAAAGCACCCTCTTGGACCAATTCGAGAGGCTCTCCTTTGAGACTCACCTCAACAAGGCCATGCTACAAAGGAGCCTATCAGAGCCAGGGTTCCCAAGGCAAGTGTCACAGCCAAGGCACGTTAGTGTGACCCCTACAATTCCCCTCTTGAATCATGGGAAGCAAAGGCGTTGTCGAGTGTCAGGGTTGAGTAAGGTTCTGAAGAAATTGCTTAGACCTATTCTTGGGAGGAAGAGTAGTGGCGGAGAGAGGAAACATGTCCCGGATCCTAGGAATCCACTCTCTTGGAAAAACTTCAGCAGATCACTAAGGTTCTAACAATTGCATTGAGGTTTTCTTAGATTGATTCTATTTTTATTTTTTGGCATTTTGTTTGTGATTAAACTTAGACTTATATCTGACTATGCTCAATTAGTATTAGATGACTGTAATGACTGTCGAATAATGAAAGAAGCATGCATTGTCTTGAACATGATCAAATGCAAATTCTACATACACTTTGTATTTTTTCTTTTGTTTTCATGTTAGAGTTTTACTTTGTTTGCTTATATAGTTATATGGATGAATTAAGTTTTTAGTCCTTAAATTATGAGGTTTTGAAAATCAGTCTCCAAAGAATTTATCGTTATTAAAAATAATATCTACAATTAAGTGATAAAATGTCATGAAATAAGATTTGATTAAATGTCACATGTATATCACATACATGTTAAGTAAGTTTTATTATATTTCGATAAATAATTATAATATTATGTTATTAAAATGCAAAAGGAAAAAAGAAGAATTATTGTTAAATTCTAACTCTCAAAGCACCCATGAGAAGATCTGCAACGCGGAGCAACAATTCATCCTCATCATTTATAATCTATAGTAATAGTGATATTCGTGGTAAACACTTAATGCTTAATATAGATTATTAATGATAAAGAATATTTATAATAAAAAAAAATTATTTAAGGATCAAATATTTTTTTAAAAATAGTTTAAGGATCAAAAATTCAAAACTCCATAATTTGAGGACCAAAAACTTAATTAACCTTGATGATTGAATTTATCAAGTTTATTAAGTGTAATTACTAAGGAAATAATTTGTTTTAAAATAGGCACTCGCTATTTACACCACAATTTTTGTTAAGCACACCCCATTCCTCCTTTTTTTATATTTTAATTATTCATTATATCCTTTTTCCTTAAAGAGATATACTCCTTGGAGATCCTTTTTGTTTTCTAGAAATATCTCTCAAATAATATATACTTATTCTGAAAATGTGTCTCATTATTTTAATTGCTCATTATACAAAAAGATATATCCATTGGAAACCTTTTTTTTTTCCAAAAATATCTTTCTGAAATAATATATATATATATATATATATATATATATATATATATATATATATATATATACTAAAAATGTATTTTGAAAACTATATATCTCTCAAAATACAATATATGTATATGTTATTTCAAAAAGATATCTCTAATATTAGAAAATTAACTTTTATCTTATATTTTATACCTTATGTTGTTAGTTTTATTTTCATTATATCTTTAAAATTTATCCAAAATATTATTTTCATCATATCTTTATTATTTTTTAAATCCGAATTTTGTGTTACATATTTATTATATAATAATGTATGTATTACATTTAATATTATACGTTTTTTTCACATAGCATTATATTTCAAGGTATGTTTCATTTTTTTTATTATTATTATTTTAAATTGAGAAAGAGCGTATAAAGAGTGTTGTTAACATTCCCAAGTCTAAGAGGAAATGTGGTAGAGGGAGATTTTACTGGGATTATTCGGTTGACATGTGAAAGATAGGGACTCCAAACGGGAATTATTTTGTATATAGTATAAATACATTTATACATGTCTACAATATCTCAATTTCTTATATTTTAAATATTAACTTTAAATTAAACACGTAATAAAAACATGATCAAATTTTAAATTGAAAACCACAATCAACAAAAGAAACTAGAGAAATATTGTCAAAATTTCTCCAAATCGAAGCCTAATTTGCCTGTAGTGGTATAAAAAGTTTATTTTGAAATGGATAGTAAAGAATCACTTTACAACTAGTCAATATTTTATTAATATATCAGTAAAAAGCAAACAAATTAAAATCACAGCCATTAATTAAAGAATTGATAAAAATAAGGCTTAAGTATATTTTTTTATCATTCTAAGTTAGTATTTGTTTATTTTAGGTCTATGTTTGTATTTTTTTAATTTTGGTCCTTAGAAGATATTTTACTTATTTTTAGTTTCTATAAGTTTATATTTTTTTAATTTTAATCCTATAAGTGAAAACTTATGAAGATTATAAATGAAAAAAATTAAATTCTTAAATGAATTAAAATTTAAAAACACAAACTTATTAGAAGTAAAAATGAATAAAAAAAAGTACAAAAAGACCAAAAATGGAAAAACTTTAATTTATAAGAATGAAAATTAAAAAAAAATAGATTCACCAAAAATAAAAATTTACTAAATTAAGGAAAGAAAAAAATATATTTAAGTCTAAAAGAAAGAATTTATATTTCTTTTTCCCTGTGGGAAACTTAATTGGCTCTCCCACCTAGCCAGAGTCATGAAACCAGTGCCATGCTTCAGTTCAGTGTGTCTCATGCTTACGTTGCACGCTCTGTTAATCTCCAAGAATATATATATATATATATATATATATATATATATATATATATATATATATATATATATATATATATATATATATATATATATATATATAAAAGACGCGCTCCAGAAAGAGAGAGAGAGAGAGAGAGAGAGAGAGAGACAGAGAGAAAAAGAAAGTGCTCGCGCCCCTCCCAGATA
>NC_016090.4:3967498-3972161 GCF_000004515.6 Glycine max
ATAGTAATTATTAGTTGTTAATTTTTTTTAGTAAAAATTCGAACTCATGGCTCTTTTTTTTTCTTCCTTTTTTTCTCTCTTATTCATTAGACCGACCTTATAACCCCTTCCATGAAGCCAGTAATACCTCTGCTTTTAGACTCTATCTAATTGCTTTCTTGAATATTATTAATGTATTCATCAAGCTTTGTACTCTGTGTACTCAGTGCTTTTTTCTTCTTTCTCTGCTATATTATTTTCTATTTTCGTATATGTTTGCTATATAATTGGTTTATGTTTTTGAGAAAAGAGAGTTGAATTTGCTCTGCCTTTATATAGAATTAATGTGATTATAAAGTTTTTCAATAAATAAAAAATGTGATTGTAAAGTAATTTTTGTATAAAATAATGAACTGGTGAATCAATCTATTTAGCTCTTACAGTTGGATTCAATCAAATTCAGTTCATATACAAAATTAGCGTGACCCGTTATTTTTTATTTTGCTGAATAAAAAAATTAAAAAAATTCAATTCAAACCGTTAAATAGAAGTAAAATATATATCTAAATTAAATTCAACCATTACAAAAAAAAAAAGTATGTTTGAGTGTTATATCCAAAGAAACCCTGCTACATGTTTGGTTAGGAAGGGAAAAAAAAAGAATGCAGATATCTATTTATTTTTCCTTCTATTTAGTTAAAAAGAATGTAAAAAATCACTTTTTAAAAACCAAGTTATATTTTTTCTTAATATATTTATTATAAAGTTTTATGTTTAAAATTAATTTATTAAATATATTTTGTTACAAAATAGTTTTAAATTAATTTATCAATATCATAATATATTAAATAAATATCAATTTTTTGATAGTAGAAGACACAAATATCATTCAAGAAAGGTTATCATATAAACTCAAGAATTTACTTAAATAAAAAAATATTAATATTCCTTTATATAAAATCATAAATAAATATTTCAACCCTCCCTAAAATAACAAGTGATTCAGCCCAACATGGCAAACTGACTCTCACATAAGTATATGAACCCAACAGTAGTATGCCCTTAAAGGTGTACCATGCTTCAAAAAGCTTCATCAACACATGCGAAATTCTGAGGAACTCTATGCATTCTGCACTCTACTTTTTCAGGAAATGCCTCCATTTCAAACCAAATAAAATGGTGATCAAATCTTCAATACTCTCACTATTACTTTCCTATCAATATTCACTTTCTAAGGTACCAACTATCAGGACACTTCCTTTTTTCTAACAAACCCATGATCACAAATTTCTTGAAAAATCTTATAAATTCAAAAGGTTCATGAGACTGCATTCATCCAATTCTAACAGTAAATAACAGGAATAAAGGTCCATGGTTCAGAAATATTCAATCAGCATAAGTTATTACAACAACAAACCTTGTATAGCTTCTTCCCAGAACCAAAACCTTTACTCTGAATTTGAAGAACAACAAGCAACTGCGTATATCAGTACAGCTTTTGTTCCTTAACTGGCCCTGTGCAATTTGAAGTTTAGCTTTTGTTTGCAACAAATCACCTTGATTCCATATATCGAAAACCTCCTTTCACCGAAAACCTCCTTCCAACAAAAGATCCAGAAGCACCGTGTCACACACTTGCACAGTCGCACTCCAAAAACCTCCTTTCACCGTCGCACCCCACCGTAGCACTCCGGCACCGACTGCATCGCAGCAAGAAGCCCAGAAGCATGAACCAAATAAGTTTGCACTTTGCATAACTCGAACAAGGTAGACAAAGTCTACCCAAATAAGTAGCTACAACACGACACCGTTTCGGGTTTTCGTAAATCCACAGTAACTATCCAAACTCGTTCAAGTCTACGCTAAATCAGATGAGTCTACTTCGTTTTTAATTCTACTTCTGATTTAACTCATCGAAGCTTAGTGGAATCGTAAAATCATATAATTCTACGATTTAAAATGTGAGTTTAACAACCTTGAATAATTCAAGTAAAATAATCCTACTGAAGATCTTATGTGCAAGTGCAACGAAACACACACAAAAGTACATATTAAAGATTTAACAATATCATAAATTTAAATAATTTTAAATATGATAGAGATCACAAATATCATTGATGAGATACAATCTTACTCAATGTCATTATGGAGGTCAATGTTCCTATCCTGAGTAGTTAACACAAATGCAAACCAAAAATTCAATAATAATTATTTTTATTTTTAAATTCTATAAAATCATTTTTAAGTAAATATATAATAGATATATTAAAATTAATATATTAGTCCCGGTTCATCTTTGTGTATGAAATAAATTGGAATGGGAGGGAAATAGTCAAATTATGTGCACTCAGAATTCTGGAGGAAGATTAGTCACTTAGTATTTTTATTTTTAAAAAATTAAATTATTTACTAAGAAATAGCATAAATTAAATTAGTTTCATTATATTCTCTTTGGGATACTGACTAAAAATAATTCTTCTTATGGGCCAACCATTATAGGAAAAAAAAACTCTTTCGCGAGTAATTAAAACAATTGCATATTAAAGACTCAACAATTTATTTTTAATTCGAAATCTTATAAAATTAGTTTTAATTAGAAATCATATAAAATAAAATTAAATAAGCTTATAAATAAATATTTTATTCATTAATATTTATATTATAAGGTTGAAATTTTTATATTATAAATAAATTTAATTTTAATTAGTTAACAAATTTATTACAAAATAATGTTATGACTCTATGTTAAAAATTAATCAATTAAATGTATTTTTATTAAAACTAATTTTAAATCATTTCGTCAATAATCTCATAAACTTAATTAGTTTAAATATTTTTATAGTAGAAATCATAAATATCATTCATAAAAAAAAATCCTACTCAAAATTGGATCATTATATGCAACAAAACTATTTCTTCCAATATTTTATAAAACTACATACCAAAAGACTTAATAATATCATATATTATAATAATTTTAGTTATGCTAGAGATTACAAATATGATTAGTGACAAGAAAATCTTGCTAAAGACTATTATAGACCACGAGATTTTTTTTATCCAAGTAGTTAACACAACTACACATAAAAAAAACTGAAATAGTATTTTTTTGTTTTTTACTTTCAAATCTTATAATATCATTTTTATTTGGAAATCATTCTTACATAATTATATAACATTTTATTAAATATATTTTTATCACAAGATAATTTTAAGTTACTTACTCAATAAAATCATAAATTATATTAATTTTAATTTTTACATAATATGTAGTAATAAAAATATTAAAATCAATTTATAAAATGTATTTTTATTACAAAATAGTTTTAGGTTACTTACTCAATATGCTCTTTCTTCAAATATTTCACACAAATTCATATCAAAGACTTAATAATATCATAAATTAAAATAATTTTAATCATGACAGGGATCTTAATTATCATTCATGAGAAATAATCCTACTCAAAATTTTTACAAATGACATAGTTCTTTCGCCGTGTAGTTAACACAATTGTATATCAAAGAGTAAAAATAATATTTTTTTTTAAAATTTGAAAACCCATTTTTACTTTATAATCACTTTTACATAATATATAATAACTACTAAAATTTAATTATTAAATATAATTTTTAATACAATACTTTTAAAATACTTACTCAATAATACATTGAATTAATATATATTTTTTATGATAGAGACCAAAAATATCATTCATGAAAGACAATCAGGTGTTTAAAGTCATTATAGGCGAATTATTATGGGAAGCTTTTTCTTTAAGAATATTTAACATAACAACATATTAAAGAATCAACCATATCTTTTTAAAAATTTGAAATCCTATAAAAATCAATTTTATTTGGAAATCGTATAAAATAATTTCATGAATGAATTATTTTTTTGAATAATTTATGTTATGTAGTTGAAATTTTTATACTATTAATTAATTTAAATCTAATTAGGTAATATGTTTATTACAAAATAGTATTTTGTCTCTTTTTTTAATAACTTCATATATGGAAATTTTATTAACTAGTATTTATAAAATAAGTTTAAATATCATTTTTTCATAATTATATAAGAAATATTTTAATATTAATTTATTAAATATATTTTTATAACAAAATATTAAATACTGAATAATATCACAAATTAAATTAATTTTAATAGTGTTGATTTTTTTACATAAATACATAATAAATATATTAAAATAAAATTTATGAAGATAAAACAGGTAAAAATATGAATAATAGTTTCAATTTTCAAATAATAGAAGACAATGATTTAAATAGCCTAAAAATTAGGATTTTGATTTTTTTTTTGCTTGAATATTCTAATCCTTTTTTCATGTTTATTGAATATAAATACTAAATAGCTAATTATCTTTTTTAAGCAAGTGTATTTTGAATATGCGTAAAAAGGAGAGCGATCTGCGTAAATGTATGGGTATCTTGCTAGTTATTAACTTATTGTAAATGGAGATATAATATTGATGGGATGGTTAAAAAATTATGAAAGAAAAGAAAATTTGTGACTTTACTTCCTTATACTAACAAAAACTCACAAAATAACGATTAAAATTTATCAATTAAAAAAACTTATTATAAATTCAACTAGAAACAACTTTAATTTCAGTGATATTCGTAAATGGCAGACAACATTTCATCACTTCACTTTAATAAAGGA
>NC_016090.4:3994594-4003540 GCF_000004515.6 Glycine max
ACTAAGGCCCAACGTGGATCCTAGCTTGTCCACTCCTAATGGGTTAGATTAGGCTCAAAAAATGTAAGCAAGAAAAAGGCCTATTAATCTCCACCTGATTAACTATTTTTTATTTTATTTCTAAATTTATATATTTTTTAGTATTTTTTATATTAAACATGTTTAATTTATTTTATTTTGTATTTAATTATGGTTGTTGGCCCAACATAGAGTTTGGGGGACTAATCAATTTGTAATGCTAAAGAAATTTGGGTCAACCTATTGACAATATATTGTTAATACATCATAAATCATTACTTAAAAAGAAGGATTTTAATGATGATTCCAAAAGATTTTCAAGAACGATCTTGAATTGATGTTAAAATCATCATCATTGAAAATCAAACACTTTTGACGAAAGTGTTAAACTGATATAAAAAATATCTTTTTATAGTAGTTCTACATAAAATCCATGTATAATGTGTGTTAAGATTTGTAAAACTGTCAATGTTCTATATCTCTACCGCCAATGTAGAGATTATTTTTTTTATTAAAAATATGACTGTTTTTTTAACTATGTTTTGTAATCTCCTCGTATAAAATAACTGAATGTATTCATCGATTTGCTTGATCTAACAAGTAGGAGTACTCCATCAACGAGTTCAAGCAATTTAAAATTCTGTCAATTGACACTACAAATTAAGGTATCATCAACATGGCATAATTAAAAGTTAGTAGACCTCTGCAATTTTCTAAATCGTAGTCATTGACTCAGATTTACACTAAGAGTGTGTTTGGATAGATAAGTTTGACTTAGAAAAATAATTTATTAGAGAATTTGAATTTCTGTAATCTGGAATTTATTGTTTGGATATTTTTTTGTGAAAAATTTAAATTTTTGGAATTTTAAAATAGAATTTTAAATAACTAAAATGTGAATTTTCAATTTCCTCCTAAAAAGTGAGAAATTGAAATTATCTTCTTACAAAAAAAAAATTCTAAAACGTTCGTGTATTTACTTACTAACCTTCATCATTTTTTCTACGTGAAAGTTTTCGAAATCATGTTCTTGAACTAGAGACTCTATCCTCATGCCGATGATTCTCTTCTTCAAGAAACACCTAGTGGAACATCAGTCCAGTGTGAGCACAGAGGAACACGTATAACTAGCACATCAATCATATATTTTCTTCTTTTTTTGCATTCATCTTTTCTCACCTTCACAATTTTCATTTTTTATCCAAATACAAAATTTTGAAAATAAAAAAATTTCAATTAAAATATTTAAAATTCTTAAAATTTAAAATTTTTCATAATTTTAAATTCCCCCGTCTAAACACTCTCTAAAAGAATTATAAGAAATTGATCACAGTACCTTGTCCATGTAGCGTCTAAGGAGAATAGGAATGTAGCGTCTAAGGATAATAGGACTTGGGTTTGAGTCCTCCAAATAAGCACCCCACGAGGCTCTCAATTCCCACTATGGAGGACTTCACTAAAACTAAGGCCCGACGTGGATCCTGGCTTGTCCAATCCTAAAACTACTGATTTTCTCCAACCCTGTTGGCAAGGCATCTTATTTAAACAGCATTCAATAAGTTTGCATCGGCCGATAAGAGTTTATTATTGAAAATTGCAATCAAACCTGTCTCAATTTGACAGGAATTAAATTCATTTTCATGAAGTACTAGGAATTTCAAATTAGTTTGGCACAAAAGAAAACTACTACTGGTCCTACTTTTAGTCGATTTTCAAGCTTTGTGCTAGGTTGATCCTTGAAATTATACTGCAGTTATTCATTTAATCACATTATTTTGTCCGCCTATAAACCATAGTGCAAGCTTGATCCTTGAGATATATATATATATATATATATATATATATATATATATATATAGAGAGAGAGAGAGAGAGAGAGAGAGAGAGAGAGAATCTTCTTTCACCAATTAATGATGCCATGCCAACACGTCCAAACCTTTTTGGGACTACACTGTAACTGTATGTTTTCTATATACAATTACAATGTATTCCCAGCTAGCTGGGATATGTCTGCAAGTTCTTTAATATTTTATGTTTACATTTTCAAGTTGGTTTTTGTAAACAAAATCTGAGATCAAAATCGAATGGAACTGCCCTTATATCGTGGTTCCTACCTTTGGTGTTGCTGTTGAAACCTAAAAAAAATCCAAATTTTCATTTCCTAATTTGTGAAAGAATTGAAGCACTTATTGTTTTCCATAATATTTGTCAATATCAATTATTCTTTAGAACCATTAAATACTAAGAAAATAAGTAGTGATATAGGATGAGGAATATATATAAAGAGAATAAAACTTATTTTAATTAAAGTTAGTTGGTAGTAGTTACATAATCTAATAAAATGATTAAATACAAAAGGAAGCTTTTTATTTCTCTAGAATTTCTCTATTTTGTAACTTACAAGCTTGTAATGTATGTGTTACAATGTTCTTAAATTTCTAAAAAGTTTTTAAGAACAACCTGTCTCGGTAAATTTTTTCAGAAAGACTTCTAACAAAATAAGAAAAGAAAAGTTTTCATAATTACCTTATACACCAGCTAATGATAGAAGCTCTTTCATATTAGTTTTTTTCAAAAGATAATTTTAAATTATGTATAAACTAACATTAACTTATAGAAAAGTTTATTTAATTTTTTCTTTTTATTTTCTTTTTTTAGTAGTACTTCTAAATACATTTATCCAAATAGAGCCTTAATATTAATATATATCAACAATACTTACATCCAAATTATCACTTAATCAAGCCTTGAAATTATTTTATATAAAATAATCAGATTAATTAACCAATTACGTGCTTGGTTTTCATTTCTAAAATCCATATTAGTAATTATTTAAAAATTTTAAAAAAATTATTTAGTCATAAGTTATGTATAATAAATTTATTAACTTTTAAAATAATTTAAATAATATGATTTATGATTGAAATGATGTTTATATCATATGTTATGTGGATAAACATTAAACTCAATTACTAATCAACTCATATGGTCAATAAGCACATAAAGACGTACTCATGGGACAAATACAATAAATTAAAAACAATCAACCCAACTCTTACGATCTTACAAAAGTCTTCAAACACCAAGCGTAAAGTCTTCGTCAGTAATGCTTGTCATGCTTTATCTTTCACAATAAACGCCGGCAAAAATGTAACTAAATTAATAAATCATGTTTTTCTCAATAATTAGCCTCTGCATAATAACTTGATGAATAACCAATAACCAAATTAATAATAATTAAATACGTGTAGTTGGCAAATCAGCAGAACTTTGCACTCGACAAACTGCATTGGAAAAAAAAAAAGTTAGATGCTCTCTGCCTAGAGTCTCTTCATTGCTTGGGGAAACACTCCTAGTGGACTTCGGTTCCAAAGGCCAGGTAATAATTAGTATAATCGTGTTTTTAATTTTTATTTCTTTAAAGTAGTTGATTACGTTAGATTAGCGGATAAAAATTAAAAATATAATATACAAAATACACTTAAGCAGTGCTCCCCCAAAATTTTCAAGATTTATATATATGTCCTGCATATTGGTGTTTTTTAATTTGCAATCTAATTTTAATGTTTAAAGCTTTTGTTCTTTTAGAATCCCAGATAATCTCAACTAGCACAGTTCTCTTATTCATGAACCTCCTGCTTCTAGTTTGAATGTTTACGGCCTTTTTTTACAGTTATAAACCCTCTTTTTAATTCCAATTGGAGTCGCGTTCTTTTGCATAGGCCTCATGCTTATTAAAAAAAAATTATTTCTAAATGTTTTTAATAATATTTTATATAGCATTCTTAAGTGTTTTTTTTAGTTATTCATTTCTTGATTATAAAAAAAAATTAGTCAGTGAATGAACAGAGAACTACACTTTAATTGAAGGTAATTTATAATCATTTATTATTATTATTATACTTTAATTTCAAGTATGCACCCAAAAAAGTTGCACTTTATAGTTAAGTTTTTGCTTTTGATAACATCAATGTTTATGGCTAATTTTAAACATTAATATTACCTTCTTTCTATATATAAAATATTTTGTTTAACAATTGTCTTTAAAATAAGTTTTTTTATCCTTCAAACTCATTTTTTTATAACTTTTATATCTTTATTATATAGGTTTGTTTACGTAATATAACTTAGTCGGTAGATTTTTCTTGCGTGTATGAATTTTTCTTGCGTTTTTCATGCAAATTTATTTTATTATTTTTATGATTTTTTTTGTTGCAAAATTTGCTATGATTTTGGTAAAAATATGACTATTTACAGGCAGCATGGAGGAAAGAGTGGGGCTTTTGTTTCTGATTTTGTCATGCAAGAGAGGTAACAATTGTTAGATTGGCCTTTTTCTTATCTTTTTGCTTTTAAATTTAATTATCGTGCTAAGTGAGATGGATATAACGTAGTTACAACCTCACACCAAATTTACTGTACCATAAGAAAGTTTACCTAGTTCTTGTAGTAATAATATAAATAGTGATGAACCATATACCTTCTAAAACCAAATACTCATACTTGTTTCATGTACCTAGTAACTTAGAGATAGAATGGAAGGCTTGTATTATTCACTCTCCTATATATTTATTTACCAAACATTGGTGGAAACTTTAAGGAGTGACAGCTTTTAACCATCAATGGAAAACTGGAAAAAAGAAAAGACTGGCACTAACAATCAGTTATTTGTCAACAGGAAAGGAAGCTTGTGCCCAATTGAAGGATGTTGTGGAAAATTAGTGTCTCTTTGATTTCAGAAGCTTTACTTTTTTTTCCAGTAATTACAAAAATATCATCTTATTTTTTTACCTCATGTCATGATTTGAAGAATATGTTTTGCTACAAAGTACTGATACTTTAATTTGCTTCATGCATCTATATCTGATACCAATATATTGATATATTTCACTGGTACATATATGTAAAGTGACCAATTCTTAAAAAAAAAATATGATCAAATATAGTGACATGTAACATAGAAGTAAGTATAATATAGAAATATAAAAAGTATTGTTTCTTGATGAACCAAATATGAAAATTGTTGTTTATAGATAATTTCAAGAAAGAAATGAGATTGATCATTGATAGTACCATTCTTATTTGTGAACAATAGGAAAAAATGATCTACAATTTTTTTGATTTTGTTTTTAGTAATGTCTAAGAAGCATGTATGTTCTTCAATTTACCGAATTGCAATTGTATATTTATTATGCTTTATCAATTCTTACATATCTACATATCTATCATATTTTTAGAATAATCATACCACTATTAATTTATAGGACATGGGATAAGAGATAAACTGAAATCATCCGATCCTTCTGAAGTTCTCTTGGTACATTTTTTCATCCTTCACATTGTACCCAACGAAAAACCTCACAAATAAAAATTCAGCTAATGAGAAAGTGTCAATTTCACGTCAATTAAATCAAAAGTTACATTTAGCACTAGTTCAAATTTGAACTTAGATTCATGGGTAGGTACAGTTTCTCCGGGCCAATCAACCATATCTGAAAAACAAAAATAAGTTTCCCACGGTCATTTTCACTCTGGCCTCAATAATCTTAAGGAGAAATTAAGTTAGAATATAACAACACTGATGCGTAACATTTTTCCGGAGAATCATTATATTTAAGTATTTATCATTGTTGTTACTTAGTACCTGTATCGTTACTTCTTCGAAGCTAGGGGTTAAGCAGCACTCTTCAGTGAATCTGATTTAGATGATATCACACGTTGCCTTTGATAATTTGTTGATTCTCTGTAGATTGAGTAACATATATACAAGGTCAATTTCCATTTCAGAATGAATTGGATTTAGTAAAACGTAAAAGGAGAAAGACATGAAATGAAACATATCCTTGACAGAAATAGTTTTGTAGTTGGTTAGACTTAGAAGATACCTGTTGATCATCCTTGGTGGCTAAATCCATCTATAGTCAACCCAAATGCCAGGGATGTGGGAAATTTTAGGCCAAATTTGAGGGTGCTTCATGCAGCATCGTTTTTCCAGCAAAGGACATCTCTTTATTGTTAATTTTATTAGAGAGACAGGAAGCCTTTCTCCAGCCATATTCTCCAGCTTTGGACATCTCTTAATTTCTAATTGTTGCAGGGATGTGAGATGGAGAAGCCCCGTGCAGTCCAACATCTCCAGATTTGAGAATCCATATAGATACAGATACGTAAGGGAGGGAGGCAGCAAACCCTCCTTAGGGAAGGACATGATGCCATCACATGGACCCTCAACAAAGAGATGAGTAAGCATGCCCATGGATGGCCATGCTAGGCCGCTCAGTAGTTTCTCACAATTGTCAATCCAAACTGTTCTCAGGTTAGGTGGCATACCCCGTTTTGGAAACGACTCAATTTCTGGGCAGTTGGATATGACGAGACATTCTAACTTTGGGAGAAGACTACTCATATCTTCAGGCAACGACTTCAACTTGTCAGAGCCCGAAACCCTGAAATTAATCAAGTTGGGCGCAGGCAATCCTTCTCTCCAGAATGATACAAAGTTGGGGCATTCAGAAATGTACAAAGAACACAGACTCTTAAATGACTCTGCCCCTGAAACCAAAAGATATTCCATATTTTCACACTTTCCGATTCTGAGATCTCTGAGATTTGGAAAGGTAACCAATGGAAGAGATGTGAGTGAATCACAACTGCTTTCTATTGACAGTGTTTCCAGTAACTCATGTTTGTGTTGCGTAGGGAATTCCAGTTTTTTAAGATCCTTGATACTCAGACTCTTCAGTGATTCAGGTAAACGACCACCCGAAAATGACACGGCTGACGAGCAATCCCTTAATGTTAAAGACCGGAGACATGTTGGTTGGATGTTAGTGATGGCCTCTATCATGGACTCCACCATTGGGCTTCCTTCTACTTCTATAGTCTCTACCAAGAGAGGAAACACATTCAGTGCTACTTTATTGCTTTTACTTATCTCCAAAATTCGAATGGCGGGACCCGTTGGGAGAGAAGAGACAAGCAGCTCGCAATTTCTAATCACAAGTTTTGTCAGAGCAGGAAGGTGATTCGGCAAACTTCCCTCTAGTTTGGGGCAGCCACTTATGTAAAGTCTTTTAAGCACAGGAAAAGCTTCTGAATCGAAGGAACTCCACACCTCCCAACAAGGCATTTCAAAAATGACCAGAGATTCAAGGGAGGGAAAGGGCGTCCCAGAACGACAATCTTCATTCTTGTAAAAACCTGCATCAATAGTCTTCAGCCTATTCAATCCTGAAATTTCAAGGACCTTGAGAGAAGGTAGTTGCCCAAGTGAAGGAAGCATACTACAGTTGTCACAATCACTTAAGGTTAGACGTGTCATATTGCAGTAGGAAGAATTTCCCATCCAATCTGGAAATCTGGTTCCTTTATAGCCTTCTATTTGCAACGATTCAATGTTAAAGTGAGGCTGTAACTTGCAAAGCACATCTATTTCAAGTTGGAAGTTGGTACTGTTGTTGTTACATCCAGACCATTCCAACCATAAATCATTAATGTGTTTTTTATCAATTATCCTTGCCTCCAACGCTTCATCACTTTGGGAAACATTCTCCAAGTTCCTAATTTCAAGTTGACCACGAAGATTTGAAAGTCCTCCCAATTCTTTGATTCCATTCTCTTCATGCTTGCCCACAACAAAGAAATCCAGATGTTGTAAATGATTTAATTTACTCATTCCTCTCGGCATCTCTTTTATGGGAGTTTGAAATATCTCAAGATGACCCAAGTTAAAAAGATTGCACATGTCACTAGGCAACTTAGTCAGTTTTCTGCAATTAGACAACTTCAAAGTTTGCAGATTGTATAAATTACACAATGACTTTGGCAGTGTTTCTACACTTGAATGAGAAAGATCTAAATAGCGCAGATGGATCAATTTACCTATTGAATCAGGCAAAGAATACAAACTTTGGAAGTCACAAAATGATAAAACTCTCAAGTACATAAGCTTCGACACTATGATACATTGTGCCTCCTCATTGTGTAATGGAGCAGCTTTATAATTGATGATGGACAAGAAAGTTCTCAGAAATTTTGCTCTACCAACAACATCAAAGTTGTCCAAGACAGAAGAATTGAATTTCGTAAATGACAAATGACGAGTCTTGGTCTTGATCTTTGTTTCTTTCCCAAGTTCTTCTGATCTAAAGTAAAAATCTCCACCGAGTGATGTGGCTAGATCATGCATGAGGTCATGCATCACAAAACATTTGCGATGAGGCCAACTACTTGTACTTGAACGTTGGAAAAATGATCTCGAAACCAAATCATCAAAATACTCATGACCAACCTCTTCTAAAGTCCTACCTTTGCTTGATTTCTTCAAAAGATCTTCGGCCATCCACAACAAGATTAATTCATTTTTTTCAAATTCGTAATCTTGTGGATACAACGAACAATAAACAAAGCACCGTTTTAAATGTGGAGGGAGATAATGATAACTAAGTCTCAGTGCTGGAATAACTTCACACTCACTTTCAGAAAGTTCCCAAATGTCACTATTGAGAATATTATTCCAATCCACGATGTCATGCTTTCTTCTCAACATGCCTCCAAGCGACTGTGCTGCTAAAGGCAGTCCGTTGCACTTTTTAACAATCTCCTTTCCAATTTTTTCTAGTGTTGTGTTCCCGTTCGATTCGGAGGAAAGACACGCATGGTTCGCAAACACTGACCAACAATCTTCATTCGACAATTGGTTTAGATGATAGGTGTGAACAGTTTGGACTATAGAGGCTGTTTTTTCACTGCGGGTTGTTAGAAGAATCTTACTTCTCCTAATCCCACGGTTAAATGGTTTCTTAAGAAGTCTCCAGTTAACATAATTCTCTGTCCAAACATCATCCAAGACAATTAAGAATTTTTTATCTTTCAGCTTGTCCATCAATTCAAGATGAAGTAGATTCAGATCATTCAATATACAAGGCT